>NW_007726666.1:488738-518264 GCF_000696425.1 Galeopterus variegatus
GGATCGCAACCCTCGGTGTTGCTCCCGCGCCTCACTCAGCCAGTGAGCGGGAACCGGTCTGTATGTGGGATCCGAACCCTCGGGCGGGAGCGCCGCCGCGCTTCCCAAGCGGCGCACTATCCAGTGCACCACCGGGCCGGCCCTATTCTGACTTTTCTAACATTTCTTATTTTCTAGTCTCTCTCACTGCTTATTTTCTTCCCTTAAAAAATTAGATACAGCTATCACATAATATCACACAAACAGAGGTAGTGGTAAATATCACTGTGTAAAGCAGTGCTGCTCTGGGTAGGAAATCTCAGCTAGAAACAAGTATCTCTCGTTCAAGATTATGAAAGTCTCATTTTTGTCTTAAATACTAATGGAATATCATATTTGATTTCTCTTTTATAGAAGTGGAAAGATTTGTCCTCTGTCCTGGGAAGCAAAGTCGGTTTGTAAATAAATTTAAGAAATAATTACCACAGTTCTAAATCTCTTCCCATATTACAAAGCTGATTTCATATTTTTAAGTTCTGAAATTCAACATTCTCTGAAGGTATGTCTTTTTTGATTTAGTGGAAATAATCCCTGACAAAGGTCATAGAAAACTGAGTAGAGACTTGCAGTCATAGTAAATATTTTATTAACCATCCTGTCCAAAAAATCACCCCTCTCTACCTACTCACCACCCATGTCAATTTCTTTCCCCCATTTTCCACAACCAATTTGAATTTTACCTCCAAAATATAGATATCACCTGCCCTAGTTCAAGAACATGATTTATTAATGCTTATGTGCTAGACTCTGAGACCTGATCTTTAGCTTTCTCAGAAAACCACATGGTAAAACACCTTTAAATAAAAGTTGCTGACCAAGTTTTGGCAGACTATCAGTCTCTTGGGTGTAGGATAATCTGTCCTACTTTATCAAAGGAGCCTTTTCAAGTCTGACTACTGATTCTTTCAATATCCAGCTCTAGGCAAATGAAATTGGTTTGCAGATGCTCTGGTGCTCAGAAGATTATCAAACTGTTCTTCATTTTTAGAAACCCCAGGTTTTTCAGTGCTAGCCACTGAATACAGAAGAGTTTTGTTTGTGACCACTTTGTTTATTATAAATCCCCTTGAACAACATACAATTTTGTTGTCAATCTACAGCACGCTAGGACTACTAAAAACACACTACCTGGTGCAGAGAGTGCTGGAGTTGTGTCACTTCCTTGTCTTGACAGTCATTACATGGTTGCTGTCAGCCATTTTCAATACAGTTAAAGAATTTAAATGCCCACTATGCTGAAAGATTTGTTTTACCACATTAACTTTGTATTCTTGTCCTGAAATTGCACTGGACCCAGTCTGTTTCTCCACATTGCTCATTATTTGTCTTTCAGGAAACAAGTAAAAGTTATAACTTTACTGAAATCTCACAGATAGAAAAATGCTACATTCTTCCAGCATGCTTATTCCTTCCAGGTTCCATTTAGTTCAGTGCTTCTCCCTGAGTGTACCTGGACATACTAAGTTCCAAAGCTCTAAGTCTCTTATTATGAAAACACCAGACATTCTCTATAACATAGACTGCCTTTGGGCAGATCCTAACCTCTTGTCCTGAGATCTCTGATCAATTCAGTTCCCATAACCTTTCCTTACTAATTAAAATTCCACTCATATTTGCTTTGAATGCAAAACAATAGGAATGTCCCGAGTGCATGAATCTCAACTATAAGGAACCTAAAGGTAAGTGTTCTCTACACTGGTTATACAGTTATATTTTTACAAAATATGAATAGCCCAAAGAGACAACTTCTGATATCAAATTAGCCGCACCAACAGTAACTCAAGATCAACTATTCTAAAACTATTTCATTTAGTCTGGTAATCCTCCCCAAATATCTCTTTAAACACATATGTTATATTTTTACAAAATATGAATAGCCCAAAGAGACAACTTCTGATATCAAATTAGCCGCACCAACAGTAACTCAAGATCAGCTATTCTAAAACTATTTCATTTAGTCTGGTAATCCTCCCCAAATATCTCTTTAAACACATATCTCTCCACATTTAGCTGGAATAACATCTCCCAGGGAAAACCTTTACAACTCATTTATCCTGAAGCATTTATCAGGAACAAGCTACAGTGCCTAAATTGGCCACTGATAATTTCCAAGTTGAGATTTTTTTCCTATGGCTACGATGGGTACTTAGTAATACCAGCCTTGGAAAAATTCTGGGTTAGACTTGAGTGTGCCCCTCAATAGTTCATTAAGCCAGGTATTAAAGAGAATATTCTAAGGAAATCACAATTCTATCCTCAGATACTTCCTCAGACAGTGTATTAATTATGTTTGAAGTTACAGGTGACAGAAATCCAATTCAAACCTGCTTAAGCAAAACAGTAAATGTGTTAGCTCATGTAGCTGGGGAAAATTTTTGGATAACTCATAGAACAGAAGAAAACTGGAATCACAACTCTACAATCAGGATAGTCACTCCCATCACCCACCCTAACCCACTGCAGGGTTAAAGCCTGAGTCCTTGCTAAAAGTCCTTGCTAAAGCTGGATGGGTAGGTGACCCATTTCTGGGCAATGAAACATGTGGGTAGACTTCTAAGGGGTTTTGGGGATAGGTTTCCCTGCTCCTACGAAGGAGACAGAAAATGGCTGGAGCTCTTTCTGCTTCTGGACATACTGTAACCACCTTGTAATCTTGACAGGGGCCAGCCTAAGGGATAATACACTGAAGACAGCAGAAAAGAGATATGGCTTGTTGATGACACTGTAGAGCTGCCAAGTCAACTAGTCCTGAAATCTATCATAGAAATATCTGTTACATGAGTGATTACAAAGTTCTTCACAGTTAGACTGAATTATAGTTAGAGTGATGTCTTTGGATAACAGATACAGCAAAAACTCTCTTTACCCAGAATGATCAAATTGGACACAATTGTTCATTTAAAAAGTTGACTGATTGATGGAATCATAAAAAATTATATAAATATTATCTTATTTTCATTTAAACATATAAATATACATTCATTCACCAACCTTCTGTTGTAAGACTGAGGTGTTTTCTTTGTGTGTGGGACTCTGTTGATTGGTATTACATACCTTCTTTCTGGCATTAAACACCCCTGTAGTCAATACTTTCATTTCTCCAGTTTTCATTTCTTTCATGTAGATTAATGACTTTAATGAAAATTAATAAAGACACTTGCTAAGCAAGCTGAATGCAGAATCCTTATCAAATTTTTACAATTTTTTCACAATAGTTTACAGCTGATTTCATCCACACCAAATCCAAAAGCAATTTTTGTTTGTTTTGGGGTTTTGTTTTTATGGTGGCTGGCCAGTATGGCAATGTGAACCCTTGACCTTGGAGTTCAAAAGCAATTTTTTATTGACTCATTTTCATCAGGTTTTTCCAAAGCATTAAACTTTGTTTTCTGAGAAATATCTTTTTGCTCTCATATTTAATTGGTTTATATAATATTTAGCTAACTTAAGTAAAACTTGCATAAACACACACACAGTTTATTGTTTGGTAAACATAAAATTCAGCTGGAGGAAACACAAGTGCACAGGTCCATATAAGCCGCCATTAATTGCTACTACAACACAGCAGGCTGCAGGCAGCAGTCACGATGCTTTGCAGAGAAAGTGGAGAGAGGGATTAATCATGAAATGTGGTGAAGTAAAGGTCAATTAAGGAACTTCTACCTTATCAGATATATGATTTGCAAATATTTTCTCCCATTCTATAGGTTATCTTTTTGCTTTCTTGATAATATCTTTTGATGAACAAAAGCTTTTAATTTTTATAAAGTCCAATTTACTTTTGTTGTTGTTGTTCATGTTCTTGGTGTCAAATATCCCTGGTCCCTACTCCACACATTCTAGAGAGCAAACATAAAACCTTTAGTGTCAAATCTCTAAGAATCCATTGCCAAATTCAAAGTCATGCAGATTTACCCCTATGTTTTCTTCTAATAGTTTTACAGTTTTAGCTCTTATATTTAGTTGTTTCATTCATTTTAAGTTAATTTTTGTATGTGATGTAAGGTAATGGTCCAACTTCATTCTTTCACATGTAGTTGTCTACTTGTCCCAGCACAATTTGTTGAAAAGACTATTCTTCACCCATTAAATGGTCTTTTACCCCTTGTTGAGAGTTAATTGGCCATAGATGGTTGGGTTTATTTCTAGACTCTCGACTCAATTCCATTGGTCTATATGTCTACCCTTATGCCAGTATTACACTGTTCTGATTACTGTAGTTTTGTAATAAGTTCTCAACTCAGGAAGTGTAACTCCTTAACTTTGTTCTTCCTTTTCAAGATTGTTTTGACTAATCAAGACCCCTTGCAATTTTATTTAAGGATTGGATTTTTCCATTTCTGGAAGGAAAAAAAAAAGAGGCTGTTGAAATTTTGATAAGTATTACATCTACAGATCACTTTGGGAAATACTGCCATCTTAACAATACCAAGTCTTTGAATCCATGAACACAAATGTCTTTTTATCTAGGTCATGTTTAATTTCTTTTAGCAATGTTTTGTAGTTTCCAGTGTAAAGTCTTCTGCCTTAGTTATCCCTAGATATTTTATTCTTTTGGATGCTATTATAAATAGAATTGTTTTAATTTCCTTTTAGATTTGTTCATTGCTGGGGTATAGAAATGCAAATGATTTCTATATGAACTTGTACACTGCAACTTTGCTGAATTCATTTACTAGCTCTAACAGGTTTTTTTTGTGTATGAGGATTTGGGGGGATTTTCCATATAGAGAATTATATTATTTGCAAATGGAGATAGTTTTACTTCTTCCTTTCTAATTTGGACACCTTTTATTTCCCTTTCTTGCCTGATTCCTCTGGTTAAGACTTCCAGTATAATGCTGAATAGCAATGGTGGAAGCAGATATCCTTGTCTTGTTCCTGATCTTAGGAAGAAGGTTTTCAGTCTTTCACCACTGAATAGGATTTCAGTTGTGGGTTTTTCATAAACGCCCTTTACAATGTTAAGGAAGTTCCATTCTGTTCCTAGTTTTCTGAATGTTTTTATCATGAAACGGTGTTAAATGTTGTCAAATGCTTTTTCTGCATCTACTGAGATAATGGTATGTCTTTTTTCCTATTAATGTATTAGATTAATTTTCTTAGCAGCTACCATGGGGATTACAGTTAACATCCTAAATTTGTAACAATCTAGTTTGAAATGATACCAACTTAGCATCAGTAGCATGCATTCACTCTGCTCTTATCCAGCTCTGCCCTCACCTTGCCTTTATGCTGTTATTGACACAAATTACACCTTTATAAATTGTACAGCCATTGAAATCATTTTACAATTATTGTTTTATGCATTTGTCTTTCAAATCATATAGGAAAGAAAAAGAGGCATTATGAACCAAAACTACAATAATAACAGTTTTATATTAACCTAGGTGGTTACCTTTACCAGTGATATTTGTTTTTTCACACAGCTTTAAGCTACTGTCCTCATTTTGGTCTGAAGGAGGCTCCTTTTAGCATTTCTTATAAGGCAGGTCTACTAGCAGTGAACATTCTTAGCTTTTGTTTATCTGGGAATGTCTTAATTTCTCCTTCAATTCTGAAAGATAGTTTTGCCAAATATAGAATTCTTGATTGATAATTTTTTTCTTTGAGCACTTTAAATATATCATCAAATGACCTCCATGATTTTTTTATGACAAATTGGCAGCTAATCTCATTGAGGATCCTTTCTATGTGACAAGTCACTTCTTTCTTGTTGCTTTCAATCTTCTCTCTTTTCTTTGGCTCCCAAAAATTTTATTATAACGTACCTAGGTATGAATCTGTTTGAGTTTATCCTGCTTGGATTTTGTTGAGCTTGTTGGATATATAAATTCATGTCTTTCATAAAAATTGGGAAGTTTTCAGTCATTATTTCTTCAAAGAATCTTTCTGCCCCCTTTCTCTTTCTCTTCTCCTTCTAGGAATTCCACAATGCATATGTTGGTATGTTTGATGGTATCCCATACATCCCTTAGGCTCTGCTCATTTTTCTTCAATCTTTTTGCTTCCTACTCTTCAGACTGGGTGCTTTCTATTGCCCTTTCTTCAAGTTTGCTGATTCTTTCTTCTTCCTGATCCATTTGCTTTTGAACTCCTCTAGTGCATTTTTCACTTTAACTATTATAACTTTCAGCTCCAGAATTTCCATTTGGTTCCATCTTATAATTTCTATCCCTTATTGGTATTACCTAATGGGTCATACATTGCTCTCCTGATTTCCATTAGTTCTTTATCCATGGTTTCCTTCTGTTCTTTCAGCATATCTAGACAGTTAATGTAAAGTCCTTGTCTAGTAAGTCTAATATAAAGGCTTCCTCATAGATGGTTTCTGTCAATTCCTTTTTTTCCTATTAATGGGCCTTACTTTCCTGTGTCTTTGAACGCTTTATAATTTGATCCCTTATTGGTATTACCTAATGAGTCATACATTGCTCTCCTGATTTCCATTAGTTCTTTATCCATGGTTTCCTTCAGTTCTTTCAGCATATCTAGACAGTTAATGTAAAGTCCTTGTCTAGTAAGTCTAATATAAAGGCTTCCTCATAGATGGTTTCTGACAATTCCTTTTTTTCCTATTAATGGGCCTTACTTTCCTGTGTCTTTGAACGCTTTATAATTTTTTGTTAAGAACTGAGCCATCTAATAAAGGTTTAGTATCCAGAATATAGAAAGAACTCTTACCCCTCAACAATGAGAAGACAAACAACCCAATTCAAAAATGGACCTTGAATAGCCATTTCTCAGAAGTAGATATATGAATGGCCAACAAGCATATGAAAGAATGTTCAACATCATTGATTATCAGAGAAATACAAATGAAAACCACAATGAGATACCACTTCACACCTAGTAGAATGGCTATCATAACAAAATTTTTTAATTGATATTTTAAAAAAACAATACATAACAAGTGTTGGTGAGGATATGGAGAAATAGAAACCCTGTACATTGCTGGTGGGAATGTAAAATGGTGTAGCTGCTGTGAAAAAGCTTGGTGATTCCTCATAAAGCTAAACATAGGATTATCATATAACCCAGCAATTCTACTCCTAGCTATATACCCAAAAGAATTGAAAACAGGTATTCCAACAATTATTTGTTCACGAATGTTTGTAGCAGCACAATTCAGTTATCAAAAGGTAGAAACAACCCAAATGTCCATCAACAGGTGAATGTATAAACAAATTGTTATATATATAAACAATGGAACATTATTCAGCTATAAAAAAGAATGAAGTATTGGTACATGCTACAACTTTAATAAACTTTGAAACATGATCCTAAGTGAAAGCAGACACAAAAGGTCACTTATTGAATAATTTGTTTTTATGTGAAATAACCAGAATAGGCAGATTTGTGGTTGCCAGGGAATGGGGGAATAGAGAATGGAGAGTGACTATCTAATGGGTATGGGGTATTCTTCTGAGGTGATGAAAAGTTTTGTAACTAGAGAGAGGTGGTGGTTACATTGCAAATACACTAAATGCCATTGAACTGCACATTTTTAAATGGTTAAGTGTATGTTGTATAAATTTTACTTCAATTTTAAAAAGAAGAAAATTTGTCACTTATAAAGCTAAACATTTAGTGTGTCTTTAAATCTTAAGGATACTGTGTGACTTGTAAATAATTGCACTAGAGGTATGTGGCAGAAGGTGCTCCATTCACATTGGTTTCCACCAATCTGCAGAGGGGTAGCAAGTCCTCAGCCCCGACTCCAACCAAAGCAGTGCCCACAAGGGATGGATATCTGATCTGACTGGAAAAGACATATACAGGCCAGCCAGCCAATTGTGACTTGTGTAGCCTGACTTAAAAAGAATTAATTGAACCCAACAGTTTCCTTCTCAAGTATTTGAACTAGGAAGAAAAGAGAAGTCAGAAAAAGTAAACAAAACTAAGTCATACTGATGGCATAAGACTGGAGTAAGGGTCCTCAAACACTGGGAGCCAAGGTTTGCAAACACCATAAACCCAGAATCTAACTCCAGCCTCGGTGAGGCTCAGCCCTTCAGGGTACCTGCTCTTAGATGAATGTGAGGTTTCAGCTTGTGGCTCCCTTTATTTGATCTCGCTGTTCCTATGACGCTCAACTGCAAATTTATGGTCCACATCCAGTAACGGGCAAAACGTGTTAAAGCATTTTCATGGGCTTTAGCTTATTGTATTCCCTTATTTCCCCCTTCACAGCTCTATCTTTCTCTTTAATCCTACCTTTTAATAACCACCTCAATCTTTTGGGGGGATATAGGATGGAATATAAATAACAGGAAAATAAAAAATGACTGTCAAATTACCAATCTTTACAGAAAGTAAACAACCTGTGTACAGATATAACTGCAGCCCACCTCTGTACAATGGTGAGATGACCACTATTATGTTAATAATATTTGAGATAAATTCTTTAGCTCTTCTTACAAAATATCAGCTTATTTTTTAATCAATGATAGGAAATGACAGCACGCATCAGAGATCTTTATCTAAAATAACCTACTGTCAGTTCCTTTCTTAGACCAAGAGAAATTACTAATACTTGGCAAGATTAGACTTCTAATATAACTGTTTTCTTCATTCTATCACATACTTTTACCCTTGTAGTAACAGTTCAATTGTACATGTGTTTTATTGTCAGCTTCAAGTCCATTTTGAAAATAAGCAAATGTAAGCAGAGAATGAAAGAATAACTCAATATCCATTGCTTCCTTCCATTCTCTTTCCACCCTCCTTCACTATTAGAAGCCCAATGTATACAATTTTCATCACTAGAAACAAGAATCCTCTCTAGTTGTATCTTGGAAAATGTACAACTGTGCTAAATGAAGAAAAAAGCATGTGGATAAAATTAAACACACTTCTAAATAACACATGGGTCAGAGAAATTTTTAAAGACAAAAATGAAAATAAAACATCAAAATTTGTGGGATGCAGTGAAAGTAGTACTTAGNTTATTAGTAACCTTCCAAAACAGAAAGCACCAGGCCCAGATAGGTTCACTGGTGAATTCTACCAAACACTGAAAGAATTATACTAATTCTCTACCATCTCTTCCAGAACATAGAAGCAGAGGGAATAAATACTTCCTATCTTGTTCCATGAGGCCAGCAAAACCCTAATACCAAAATCAGACAAAGCCATAACTAGGAAGGAAAATTACAGACCAATATCTCTCATGAACATAGATGCAAAAATGCTCAATAAAATATTAGCAAATTGGGCCACCCTGTGACGCACTCGGGAGAGTGAAGCGCTTGGGAGTGCAGCGGCGCTCCTACCGCGGGTTCGGATCCTATATAGGGATGGTCAGTGCGCTCACTGGCTGAGCGCGGTGCGGGCGACACCAAGCCAAGGGTTGTGATCCCCTTACCGGTAGCAAAAAAAAAAAAAAATTAGCAAATTGAATCCAACAATGGATAAAAAAGCATGTGGTTCAAAGGAATGAGCAATAGGCTTGGACTCAGAAGGCCTGAGTTTGACATTCTGTTCTGTCACATACTATTTAATGGCCTGGGGCAATCCCTGAACCTTACTTCATCATAAATGACGCCTACCTACCTACTACATAGCATTGTAGAAATCAAATGAGAAAAAAAAAAAAAGTGCAAAAGCACATCAGGTTATATTGTTACCTCAATTTAGGAAGCACTAATTTAATAAACAGCAACAAAATGATGCCCTAAGTGACTAGACAGTCAAGCGCAGCAATTACCAAAATCAAAGCAACAGGTTTGATCTTGGATTGGCTTCATATTCTCACTCGTATTAATAGCAACAGAGTGCCCCTCCAAGCATAACTAATCACCTTGATAATGTACAGGTACTAGGCAGTCCTAAAACAAACTCCCGGAAAAATGACTTTAAGATTCAGATCCTGCAAACAGTGGCAGAACGCTACATTTCTGGGTACCACGTAAGTATTTGACAACAGTGCCATCCTATGCTTTTGTGGAAGATACATTTATTTTCCACTGAGTGTTCTGGCAGACTGTTTTACCAGAACCTATTTATACAGCTACCAATTTATTCATTTTAAAAAAAAGGGAAAAGATATACACACACACACAAAAATTCAATACCTACAGAAGTCACAGTTAATGGTAATTAATCAAACTTTTCCCCCTCATGTAGAAAATCAACCACATAAATAACCGTATCAAGGATCAATGGAGCATCTGTTTCATACTTTAAAGAAAAATCAACTGGAAAAATGCTGCTCAGATTTTCTGGTGTGCTAAAAGAAAACCATTTCAAAGAAAGGAGCAGTATTTTTATTTAGGAAAAAGAAATCTATAATCTCTTTCCTAAACTTATTTCCTCCCAGCATTACATTCTTTTATACATGTGTGCACACATATTAACATAAGTGCACTTGATTATAAACATATATACAAAAAATATATAGGCTATTTTGAAGATAAATATGAATAGAAAGCTTCAGGAACTTCCTTTATTTTAGGAAAGCAAATTTCATTGGGAAATGTTTCTATGCACCAAAGCAACATAAGTATACTTATTAAAAATGCCTAATCTTCTGAACACAACACCAAACAAAATGAAGGAAAATTGCCCCCTCCATTTATAGGCAGTTTATTCTATAAAATAACCTAAATTTGGGCATTTACATTGTCCTTATTATTGCTGATATCACCGAAATTCAAATTCTGTGTATTTTGCTATCCATGCCAAAACTAAATCCCNAAGCCATAACTAGGAAGGAAAATTACAGACCAATATCTCTCATGAACATAGATGCAAAAATCCTCAATAAAATATTAGCAAATTGGGCCGGCCCCGTGACGCACTCGGGAGAGTGCGGCACTTGGGAGTGCAGCGGCGCTCCTGCCGCAGGTTCAGATCCTATATATGGATGGTCAGTGCGCTCACTGGCTGAGCGCGGTGTGGGCAACACCAAGCCAAGGGTTGTGATCCCCTTACCGGTAGCAAAAAAAAAAAAATTAGCAAATTGAATCCAACAATGGATAAAAAAGCATGTGGTTCAAAGGAATGAGCAATAGGCTTGGACTCCGAAGGCCTGAGTTTGACATTCTGTTCTGTCACATACTATTTAATGGCCTGGGGCAATCACTGAACCTTACTTCGTCATAAATGACGCCTACCTACCTACTACATAGCATTGTAGAAATCAAATGAGAAAAAAAAAAAGTGCAAAAGCACATCAGGTTATATTGTTACCTCAATTTAGGAAGCACTAATTTAATAAACAGCAACAAAATGATGCCCTAAGTGACTAGACAGTCAAGCGCAGCAATTACCAAAATCAAAGCAACAGGTTTGATCTTGGATTGGCTTCATATTCTCACTCGTATTAATAGCAACAGAGTGCCCCTCCAAGCATAACTAACCACCCTGATAATGTACAGTACTAGGCAGTCCTAAAACAGGTACTAGGCAGTCCTAAAACAAACTCCCGGAAAAATGACTTTAAGATTCAGATCCTGCAAACAGTGGCAGAACGCTACATTTCTGGGTAGCACGTAAGTATTTGACAAGAGTGCCATCCTATGCTTTTGTGGAAGATACATTTATTTTCCACTGAGTGTTCTGGCAGACTGTTTTACCAGAACCTATTTATACAGCTACCAATTTATTCATTTTTTAAAAAAGGGAAAAGATACACACACACACAAAAATTCAATACCTACAGAAGTCACAGTTAATGGTAATTAATCAAACTTTTCCCCCTCATGTAGAAAATCAACCACATAAATAACCATATCAAGGATCAATGGAGCATCTGTTTCATACTTTAAAAAAAAATCAACTGGAAAAATGCTGCTCAGATTTTCTGGTGTGCTAAAAGAAAACCATTTCAAAGAAAGGAGCAGTATTTTTATTTAGGAAAAAGAAATCTATAATCTCTTTCCTAAACTTATTTCCTCCCAGCATTACATTCTTTTATACATGTGTGCACACATATTAACATAAGTGCACTTGATTATAAACATATATACAAAAAATATATAGGCTATTTTGAAGATAAATATGAATAGAAAGCTTCAGGAATTTCCTTTATTTTAGGAAAGCAAATTTCATTGGGAAATGTTTCTATGCACCAAAGCAACATAAGTATACTTATTAAAAATGCCTAATCTTCTGAACACAACACTAAACAGAATGAAGAAAATTGCCCCCTCCATTTATAAGCAGTTTATTCTATAAAATAACCTAAATTTGGGCATTTACATTGTCCTTATTACTGCTGATATCACCGAAATTCAAATTCTGTGTATTTTGCTATCCATGCCAAAACTAAATCCCATAGGGAGCTTCATTTCTACACTCTTCAGCAAATCAATATTTGCACAATGAAACTTGAATTTAACTCAGTGCCATTTTAACCAGCATCTGATAGATACCCAGGCAGTGGCAGCAGTACTTTTCAGTGCCTCAGTGATTTTTGTCAACTAAAAGTACTTTAAACTTAAACATAAAGGTATATTCCTCTGAGTAACCTACTTAATATATATATAATTTAACACCGCTGACAATTTCATTTATATTTCTGATTTAAGGTATTTCAAAGAATTAGACTTAGACTTTTCTTTCTGGAAAAGTCTGAACATATTTATTTGGATGCCCTAAAAATATATTTGGCTAGATTAGAATAGGTCCTTAACTCCAAGACCCCAATGAATACTACTAATAATAGCTAAGGCAACAAAAGCAGTTACAACATGCACTGCTTTAAGTACTGTACATATAAACTAATATAGTCTACACAGCAACCCCATGAGGTAGATATACTATTATTTTTCCTGTTTTACAGATGAGGAAACTGAGGCACAGAGAGTAACTTGCCCCAGGTGACATGGTACTCTTGCTTTCTTCAACCACACCTTTAATGACATGACACAGAGACAGAATTCAAACCCAGGCAGGCTGTCTCCAAAGTTAGTACTCTTCAACCAAATTATACAGTATTTCTTAGAATACATTAGCCGTGTTTAAATTTCCTTTAAATGAAAAGACTTTATTTGAATAGAATAGCTGGCCTCAATCAAATCCAGAAGAAAAGGCAACTTTTCTATTTCTATTAATTATTAATTATTCTATTTCTATTAATTTAATAACAAATAGTAGATTAAAAGTGTCTATCTCCTAATCAGATACTTAACAGATACTTACCTTCTCTTATTGAGTTGAAAGCTCATCAAAATAGTGTTTTAGGGGCCTAGAAAAATAAAGAGTGCCACAAAGTCCCCTATGGTACTAATTGTAAATCTCTATATGGTCCCCTCCTTTCCCTGCACAAATTTTTTAATTTACAGATGTCCTTTCTGGACATTTTTTATGTTGTCCATTACAAGTCATTAAAACAATCTCTAATAATGGCCTGATAATGTCCATAAAGTCCTGTGCAAAGATTCCACCTGACCTATAAACAGCAGCAGAGTCTGCTCTAATAACTTCCAAACATCAAAATGAAAGATTTCCAGAAGAAAATGGAGAAAAATTAAAATCTATGTGGAAAACAGAGGAGAATACAGAGATAAGTCCATCTGGCATGCACAAGGACATTATGGCCAGTTGAAACTATGCTTACTTTATGAAGTCATATTTCAGAACCTGGTTTGGAATAACACGGCCAGGGAAAATTAGAAAGTTAACGAAAATTAGAGATGTAGAACAACCAGAACCATGTGCTAGAGTGGTTCAGTGGGCCCGGCTGGACATGTACTGAGCAGATCTGGATTCGGGTTAAAAAAAAAAAGGAGTGAGACAGATGTTTAGACCTATAGGTAAGCCATGGGATTCAGAGTTTTCTGCTCAGAGAAGGAAGCTTTAGTTAATATCAAAGCTACATAGATAGAACAGACGCCTGGGCTCTAGTTCTAAGGAAATAAGCAAGCAAAAGAAAAGAGGACCCAGGTATACAAGAAGGGTAGTCAAGTCATAACTTTCAAGTTTTTCCTTTGTCTTGCCTCTCACTCAAAAATGAAGCTCTCTAACTTCCTTCACTTCTACCCTGAAATACAGACACGCATTTCAGACCCTGGCTGCACTCTTATTTTCTTCAACCACAGCTCTAAATAAGAACCAAGAAAGGTATACTCATACTTCCATTTATTGCTTAATAACTGTCTAAATCTGTTTTAACAAGCTCACACATTTGGCTTTTAGCATTTTACCCTCAATTGAATATTGCAAGGCTTCATCTTTTAATGGAGATACCAAGAGGGAGGAAAACATTAGGGGAGAAAAGGGTGGTTGATAATGAAATCCCCTAGACAGAGAGTCAACTTTACTTCATTTTTAAGGATACTCAGGAAGCACAGCAAGGGCCAAACACAGTACAGCCACCCCTATCCAGACTGTCCTCCTCTACCGTAGAGATAATGGAGTAAAATATCTTTACAATTGGCCTCCTCTAAATCCTTGGGACAACTGTTCCCAGTACATGTCGCACTGGCAGTCCCCCTTCCCTATCAAACAAAGGAAACTCAAAGGGGAAGGGGGCTACTGCAGAGCCTTTTGTAGAGGTGGCGAACAAGGGTTGGCAAACTATTTCTGTAAAGAGCGAGACAGTATATATTTTAGGCTTTGCAGGATATATACACCCTCTGTGCCTATTCCTCTGTCTTTTTTCTTTTTTTTTTTCAACCATATGAAAACTTAAAAACTACTCTTAGCTGGTGGACCATAAAAAAACAGGCCATTAGCCACACTTGGCCCATGAGCCATAATTGAACAAACTCTACTTTAGACTAAGTACCACTTTTCAAGTAGATATATATGGTATATAGGTAAAATCATATTTAACAAAATACAGATTTACTTAAAACTATTATTAGAATTTTAGTAATTTTGTATCAATATTATTTTCTCAATTGAGGAATAACAGAATTAGAGGCAGAATCTTGCAGCATTCCACAGTATGTTTTTACATCAGAAACGTATGCTCATTCTCAAATAGCCTGGGGAAAACTGCTCAAAATATTCCCACAAATCTGCCCTTTCCCCTCTAAACATTACCCAAACCTTGCATTCCTGTCCCTAGGCCCCAAAATTCCAGGCTATATATTACTGCTTTAGGGGTTTCTTCGTTTTGTTTTTGTTTAATTCACACTATTTTGGTGTATATTTAACGTGTTTTTTATGCTCTCTCTCCTTATCTAACATTCTGAAATGCATCTCTAAAATTAATCTACTACTGGCTACAGAGTCTGTAAATATGAAATAAGTCACTGGGACACCTGATCTTCCTTAAGGGTCAGTTACATGAAAGCCTGTTTGCACCACAATCCTCTCAGCCTTTACCTCTAAAAGCAAATATATACTCATATATTAACAGGATTCCCCTGGAAATGACGACATGATAAAAATGACTACAGGACTGCATAAAGGGTATTCCAATTCAGTTACTAAATGTGAGAACTTAAGCTTTGTGGTGCTTCTGCTTTTAACAGCTACAGCAAATGCCACAGCAAAAAAAAAAAAGACCAAGCAACTTTTATTTCAAATTACTAGATTCCATTAGGCAAGGCCCAAATTACTAGGAAAAACTGGGGAAAATATCTCTAAACAAATGCAGGAAAACATGTCTTATATGTAAATAAACCCTACTGCATACATCTGCCACAGGCATCAACATTAAAATTTCAGCTTTGATGCTGAGACCCTAAATATCAACCAGCAGCTAATCATCACAATAGTAGACATATTCTTTACTTTTAAAAGAATTAATTTTTATCATAAAACCAATATGTAACCACTGCAAAAAAAAAAGTATAGAAAACATAAGGATAATAAAAATCATGCATAGCACCACTATAAGAGATAAACTATTTTTAAAGCTTTAATATCTTTCTTGCCAGTCTTATTTCTATACTTTCTAATAATTTCATCAATTTTATAAAATCATAAGCATAATACACACACACACACACAATCTTGATTCTTGCTTTTTCCATTTAATATTATACCCTGGGCATTATCCCAAGTTGTTAAATTCTTCCCCTCAAAATCCAATTTTAATAGTGATTCATTCTACTATAAGCGTGTCCCATATATATTTAACGCCTCTCTTACAATTGAACACTTAGCTTGTTCCAATTTTTCACTATTAAAAATACTCTTTGGTAAATGACTTAATACATATAATTTTGTCTGGATTTCTGGCTTTTTATAATGGATTTTTAGAAAAAGAATGAACAGAAAGGGATTAAAGATACACATTCCTTATTTCTTGACATCTATTGCTCAAAGTACTAACAATTTACAATCCCACAAGCAGGTTCTGTAGTATATCTCAATGAGACCTTAACAAGGTACATATATTTTTTTTTTATTTACTTCATCTTTTTATTTTAACATTTACTTGTTCATATTTGTAGGCTACAGCACAGTGCATTGTTTCAATACATGCATATGCTACACAATGATTCACTTGGGTAGATAACAGTCTTACCTGTTAGTCTACCCCTTCTTCTTCCACTCACATCCCCCTCTCCCAGCCTCTGGTAACCACTATTCTATTCCCTACTTCTATAAGAACCACTTTTTTTTCTTTTTTTTTTTTCAGATCCCACATATTAGTGAGATCATGTGGTACTTGTCTTTCTGTGCCTAACTTACTTCGGTTAACATGATGGTCTCCAGTTCCATTCATGTTGCTGCAAATGACAGAATTTCAGGGTTTTTAATAGCTGAATAGTATCCCACTATGTAGATATGTACCACAGTTTTTTAATCCATTCACCCACTGACGAACATTTAGGTTGATTCCATCTCTTGGCTATTGGAAACAGTGTTGCAATGAACATGGGAGTACATGCATCTTTTCGATATACTGATTTCTATTTCTCTGGGTACATACCCAGTAGTGGGATTGCTGGGTCATAATGTAGTTTTATTTTTACTTCTCTGAGGAAACCACATACTGTTTTCCACAATGGCCATACCAATTTACATTCCCACCAACAAAGTGGGAGACTTCCCTTTTCCCTGAATCCTCCCCAGTATTTGTTATTTTCTGTCTAATTGATAATAACCATTCTAACTGGGGTGAGATGATATCTCATTGTGGTTTTAATTTACATTTGCCTGATGATTAGTGATTCTGAGCATCTTTTCACATGCTATTTGTATGTCTCCTTTTCAGAAATGTCTGTTCAGGTCCTTTGCCCATTTTTAATTGGGTTATTTATTTTTTTGTTGTTGAGTTGTTTGAGTACCTTATATGTTCTGGATATTAGCCCTTCGTCTAACAGTTTCTCCCACTGTGTACATTCTCTCTTCTCTTTGTTGATCATGTGCCTTGCTGTGCAGAAGCTTTTCAGTTTAATGTAGTTCCACTTGTCTATTTTTGCTTTAGTTGCCTGTGTGTTTGCACTCTCATTCAAAAAAAGTGCTGCCCACTCCCATTTCATGCAGCATTTCCCCTATGTTTTCTTCTAGTAGTTTCATAGTTTCGGGTCTTCAATTTAGGTCTTTAACTCATTTTGAGGTGATTTTTATGTATGATAAGAGATAGGCCTCTAGTTTGAATCTTCTGCAAGTGGATATCCAGTTTTCTCAACACCATTTATTGAAGAGGCTGTCCTTTCCCCACCGTATATTCTTGGCACGTTTGTCAAAAATCAGTTGGCTGTAAGTGCATGGGTTTATTTCTGGGCTCTCTATTATGTTCCATTGGTCCATTTGTCTGTTTTTATGCCAATACCATGCTGTTTTCGTTACTATGGCTTTATAGTATATTTTGAACTGAGAAAGTTGATGCATCCAATTTTGTTTTGTTCAAGATAGCTTTAGCTGTACGGGGTCTTTTGTGGTTCCACACAGATTTTAAGATCTTTCTTTTTCTATTTCTGTGAAGAATGTCATTGGTATTTTTTTTGACCGGTAAGGGGATCACAACCCTCGGCTTGGTGTCGTCCACCCCACGCTCAGCCAGTGAGCGCACCGGCCATCCCTATATAGGATCCGAACCCACGGTCTCGGTGCTACCAGCGCCACACTCACCCAAGTGAGCCACCGGGCTGGCCCTGTCATTGGTATTTTGATAGGGATTGCATTGAATCTGTACATTGCTTTGGGTGATATGGACATTTTGATGATTTAATTCTTCCAACTCGTGAACATGGGATATCTTTCCATTTATTTGTGTCCTCTTCAATTTCTTTCACCAGTGTTTTATCGTTTTCATTGTAGAGGACTTTCACCTCCTTGGTTAAATTTACTTCTAGGTGTTTTATTTTTTTTTAGCTATTGTGAATGGGATTACTTTGCTGATTTCTTCTTCAGCTATTTCATTATTGGCATATAGGAACACTACTGGTTTTTGTATGTTGATGTTGTATCCTGCCACTATACTGAATTCATTTATTAGTTCTTGTAATTTTTTGGTGGAGTTTTTAGGGTTTTTTACGTATACTATCCTGTCATCTGCAAATAGGGACAATTAGACTTCCTCCTTTTTAATTTGCATGCCCTTTATTCCTCTCTTGCCTTATTACACTGGCTAGAACTTCCAGTACTATATTGACTAAGAATGGGAAAGTGAGAATCCTTGTCTTCTTCCAGATCTCAGAAGAAACATCTCCAGTTTTTGTCCATTCAGTATGAGTGATGGGTTTGTCATATATGGCCTTTATCATGTTGAGGTACTCTCTTTCCACAGCTAATTTGTTGAGTGTTTTTTCTTATCATGAAGGGGTATTGGATTTTACTGAATGCTTTTTCTGCATGTATTGAAATGATCATATGGTTTTTTTCCTTCATTCTATTGATGTGCTGTACCATGTTTATTGATTTGCATATGTTGAACCATCCTTGCATCTCTGGATGAATCCACTTGTGATCTTAGTGTATGATCTTTTTAATGTGTTGCTGGAGTCTGCTAATATCTTGTCGAGGATCTTCACATCTGTGTTCATTAGGGATACTGGTCTATAGTTTTCTCTTTTTTTGTTGTGTCTTTCCTGGTTTTGGTATGAGGGTAATGCTGGTCTCATAGAATAAGTTTGGAAGTATTCCCTCCTCTTCAATTTTTTGGAAGAGTTTGGGAAAATTTGGTATTAGTGCTTTAAATGTTTGGTAGAGTTCAGCAGTGAATCCATCTGGTCCTGGCATTTTCTCTGTTGAAAAAGTTTTTATTATTGCTTCAATCTCATTATTTGCTATTGGTTTGTTTTAGGTTTTCTAGTTCTTTGTGATTCAACCTTGGTAAATTGTGTGTGTCCAGGAATTTATCCATTTTTTGTAGGTTTTCCCATTTGTTTATGTATAGTTGTTCATACAGCCTCTTAAGATCCTTTACATTTCTGTGATGTCAGTTGTAATATCTCCATTTTCATTTCCGATTTTATTTATTTGAATCTTCCTTTTTTCTTTACTAGTCTAGCTAAAGGTTTATCAATTTTGTTTATGTTTTCAAAAAACCACCTCTTTGTCTCATCAATCCTTTGTATTTTTTTTTTACTCTCTAATTCATTTATTTCTGCTCTGATCTTTGTTATTTTTCCTCATCTACTTATTTAGGGTTTGGTTTGTTCTTGTTTTTCTAGTTCCTTGAGGTGTATCATTAGGTTGTTTATTTAAAGTCTTTATTCTTTTCTGATATGGGCATTTATTGCTATAAACTTCCCTCTTAGAACTGCTTTCACAGTATCCCATAGGTTCTGGTATGGTATGTTTTCATTTTCATTTGTCTCCAGGAATTTTTTAATTTCCTTTTTCATTTCTTCTTTGACCTATTCGTTGTTTAGGAGCATGTTGTTTAGTTTCCATGTATTCGTACAGTTTCTAGTGTCCCTTTTCTTGTTGATTTCTAGTTTTATTCCCTTGTGGCAGGACAAGATAGTTCATATGACTTCAGGTTTTTTTAATTTGTTGAGACTTGTTTTGTGACCTAATGTATGGTCTATTCTAGAGAATATTCCAATGTGCTGCTGAGAAGAATGTGTATTCTGCAGCTGTTGGATGAAATGTTCTATAAATGTCTACCAGATCCAATCAGCCTATACTAATGATTAATTCTCATGTTTCCTCGTTAATTTCCATTTGCGTAAAATAGCTTTTTCCCATCCCTTCACTTTCAGTTAATGTGTGTCTTTATAGGTGAAGTGAGTTTCTTGTAGGCAGCCTATTATCAGTTCTTGTCTTATAATCCATTCAGCCAGTCTTTCTTTTAATTGGGGAATTTAATCCGTTTATATTTACAGTTACTACTGATATATAGGGACTTCTTATTGCCACTTTGTTACTTTTCTTCTGGTTGTTTTGTGGGTCCTTTTTTCCAGTCTTACTGTCTTCCTTTGTGGTTGGGTAGTTTCCTGTAGCAGTATAGTTTGATTTCTCGCTATTTATTTTTAGTATGTCTCCTAAGTTTTTGTGTTATGGTTACCATGAGGCTTATAAAAAATAAGTTATAATTATAACAAATTATTCTAAGCTAATAACAACTTAACTTTGATATCTAAGAAAGAAGAAAAAAAGCGCCAACTCTACACTTTGACATCATTCACCACCACTTTTCGATATTTTATTGTTTCAAGTTACATCTTTTTATATTGTCTATCTCTTATAAGGTTGTTGTATTTGTTATTGTCTTGTTAGGCTTGTGTTTTAGTCTACATACTAGCGCCAACTCTACACTTTGACATCATTCACCACCACTTTTCGATATTTTATTGTTTCAAGTTACATCTTTTTATATTGTCTGTCTCTTATAAGGTTGTTGTATTTGTTATTGTCTTGTTAGGCTTGTGTTTTAGTCTACATACTAAGAGTTTAAGTGGTTTATTCTCCAGTATTCTAAGGTCTGTGTACTTACTTTACTAATGAGTTATATACAAGGAGGTATATTCTTAAATCAACAAGTAGAAATACCCAGAAAAAAATAATTAAAAATTCATTAAAGTAATCATTTAGATTTTTTAGATGCCTATAATCAAATTCCATAAAATAGCCAAATAGATTGACGATTTTATACAAAGTGACTAGAGACCAAAAAAAAAGATAGCTTCCTTTCAAATCCACTAATACATCTTTAAAAAACAAAGGTGCTGATACACTGATCTACAAATTATTCAATAAGGCTGCCTATAATTACTTAAGAGGAAGTCATCCTAACCTATGTGACAATGACTGCTGGTTACCACTCAATATCTATTTTCTCCTTCCATATGAACAGAATCCAAATTTTGTAACAAGTGGCAAAGAGCCAGGCAAAAAACTATCTCCTAGCCTCCCTTGCAGGCAGAGGTGATACTTTGATACCGTCTGATCGGTAAGTATAAGGGGAAATCACATTTTGTAACAAGTGGCAAAGAGCCAGGCAAAAAACTATCTCCTAGGTCCCTTGCAGGCAGAGGTGATACTTTGATACCGTCTGATCGGTAAGTATAAGGGGAAATCACCTGGAAGGCCTTTCAGAAAAGTTTCTAGAAAGGGGTGGGTTTGGGGAGATAGGAAGCATGCTGCTGGCAAGCTTTCCTTCTGCTTTCCAAGAAAAAGGACCTACAGATGGCTAGAGTTCTGGCAGCCTTCTTTAGAGGATCCTTGACATCAGGACAAGGATCACACCTAAAAACAGTAGAGCAGAAAGACACAAGTAACCTGGGTCCCTGATAATCAAGGAACCATTCTACTAAACCATTCTACTAAACAGCCTAGTTCCATACTTATTTTACATAGAAGAAAAATAATCCCCTAATTCCCTTAAGCCATTTATTTTGGTGGTTTAACCTAACCCTAACCAATATATCACCTGCTAGAGTTATTTTACAAAGATACGAAGCAAATGGAATTGGCAGAAATCAGCTGACTCATTTAAATGCTCATTTACTCTTTCATTTAATCAATACCTATTGAACATCTATGCTGGATGATAGAAACACAGAAATAAATAAGATGCAGCTTACTGTCTAAAAGAGGCCATCAAACAGACAACACAAAGTTTGATGAGTCATATTGCAGGGAAAGAATGGGATACTGTGGCAACATATAAGAAAAACATTTAACCCAAACTCTGGAAAGGTAAATGGGATCAGAGAAGGCTTTCTATGTGATATGAATTTGAAGTTGAGACTGAAAAAGGAGATGGTAGTGTTAGCCAGGCAAACACAGCAGTGAGGGAAGGGTATTCCAGGTCCAAGGAACAGCATATGCAAAGGCCCAGAGCAAAAACAGAGAATATGATATACTGTAGGGAGTAAAAGCAGTTTACTGCGGCTGGAGCATAGAATTGGAGTAGGAATGGAGAGGCATTCTTCTCAGGGCCTAACAAAATTACAGACGTTGTCCCTCTCTGGGCCAGGCTAGACTGATTTTTTTTTATTGTTCTTTTATAACAATAAACAAAAATTAAGGACTGAAAGAGGCAAAGACTAAAACATATCATTTCTATTTTATTTTCCACCCGTCAAAATGTCAGGTACCACCCAGGTATTACTTGTTCTCTTCCAGGTCTGCCTGATGGTGAGATTCTTCAGCTGTCAACCATCCTGGTCCCCAGAACTGGTAGGGCTTGCTCAACAATGAGGTGTATAAAAGAGGAGGACTGGTCACTCTGGATGGCTGATTATGGAGGGGCCAAGTTGGTGAACATAAGGGAGTGTCATGACAAGATTTACTATTGGGAAGGATAATACACTGGCCATAATATAAAGAAATGAATAGGAAGAGGCCACCAATTATAGTAGTGGAGGCAAGAGTCAACGGGGGCCCGGACCAGAACAATTACAATGGAATGTGGAGAAGTGCGAATATGATTTTAAGAGATTTAGTAGGTGGATCAAGAGGCCCAATCAGATCTGCAGTGAGGAAGAAGGTAAAATAAAGGGCAACCCTAGATTTCTGGCTTGGGCTATTGAGAAAGGAACAGCAGAGCACAGCAATTAGGACTACATGCTCTGGAACCAGACAGCCTAGCCTGAATTCCATCTCTACAAATTAATAGTTTTGTGACCTTGGGAAATTTTCTTAAACTCTGCGTGCTTCGGTTTCCTCATCTGTATAATGGGAAAAATAATAGAATCTATCTCAAAGGATTCTGTGAGGAGTTATGTGAAAGCTCTTAGAAGAGTGCCTGGCACACAGGAAATGCCTGGTAAACGTTAGCTACATTCGATTGATGATTTATGGCGCTACTATGCACCAAAACAGGGAACACAGAAGGAGGCACAGATTTCAGGGGAGAATGATGAGTTCAGTTTCGGATATGTTAACCTGATCTGACTGTGGGACACCTAGTAGGGACTGACACGGTACTGATGCTTAGGAGAGAGCTGTGGGAGTCAGATGGTACTTTATAAAGGGTGGTATTAAGGTGCTATCTGAGCAAGAACCTGGCAAACATGAGAAGCGGGCCCTGAGGGAATATATGTAGGTGAGATATGCCGGGGGGGGGGGGAAGCGGGGGGGGGGGGGGGGGGGGGGGGGGGGGGGGGGGGGGGGGGGGGGGGGGGGGGGGGGGAGCTCAGAAAGTTCCTACTTTTAAGAGATGGACAGAGGGAAAAAGGACTGAGAAGGAGTCAAGAGGAAGACATTCAAACAAGAATTCTGATAAGGATGTACCATAAAAACTAAAGAAAAAAACAAAAATATGAATGACACTGAGACTAGGGAAACGTAGCATTATTCAGAGAGAACAGGCTTAGAGACTGTAAGTAAAGGGTACGGACACAAAGACACATCTCAATGAAAAGTGGCATTCCCTAGAACCAGCATTTAAAGTTTATTATTGTTATGAATTACCTAGAAGAACTGCCTAATGAAATCTCCAAGTTTACAAGGGTCAGAAAGCTCTTTTAGTGAGTGAACTGCTTTCCCAAGGAAGATAAGCCTCAGAATAATATTATATAGTAATCTGAGCAGGCAAGAAAGAATCATATTTTTCAAGAAGAAATCAGAACATAATTTGACTTCAGTGAAAAATAATCCAAACTGCATTATGCAAATAAAGTCTGGCCCTAAGCTTTCAGTTACTAAACTCAAAAAGCCATTTTAAATCACTTCAATTTGGAGCTTCAAGGAAACTGAGAGACATCCATCTAGCCCATGTCATAGATTTGAGAACTATTTTGGAGAGCTTGTTGACATACAGATAACTGAGTCACCCAAGACCCACTCAATCAGAATCTCATGGTATGAGGTCAGGAAAAATTCACTGCTTACTGAAATTTTTTAAACAATCTCACCAGATAATTTGTGTGTACACACAGTTTGAGAATCTATCTGCCTAATCTATCTGCTCAGGAGACCAAGGGCTAGAGAAAATGAATGACTTGAAAACAACAGCACATAACTAGTGAACATGTCTGAGCAGCTGTCAAACTTGAACATGCATCAGAATCACCTGCAGTGATTGTTAACTACAAATTTCTGAATTCTGCCCTCAGAGTTTCTGATTCAGCCCAAAATTTTACATTTCTAACAAGTTCCCAGGTGAGATTGATGCTGCTCATGTGGGGATCACGCTCTGAGAATCTCTGTCCTGGACAACAGTTGTTGGAGACTTCGCTCTGGGTACATCAGGCCACTGTGGTCCTACGCACTTAAAGACCAGACAAGACAAGGTATTTTAGGAATGATGTTGAAAATGAAATAGAAAACATGACCAATGGGCCGGCCCGGTGGCACACTTGGTAGAGTGCGGCACTTGGGAGCGCGGCGGCGCTCCCGCCGAGGGTTCGGATCCCATGTAGAGACTGGTCCGCTCACTGGTTGAGCGCAGTGCTGGCGCGACACTGAGGGTTGCGATCCCATTACCGGTCACGAAAAAAGACAAAAAGGAAAAAAAAAAAAAAGAAAACATGACCAAACATAAATTATATATATTTATCCTAAGCTGTTGTGGTGAATAATAAGAGAAACAAAAAGCTGGAAAAGATCCAAACTAAGCTAAAATGAAATTGTAAGGGTCATAGAATATATGAAGAGACAGTAATGGCCGAATAAATAAAAAGACTAAATTCACAAATAAAGGCAGAGATAGATTATGATTTAAAAGTCTATACAATTATTAAAAGATATGTGCAAGATGAACAAATTTCAGATTTATAGCATTATGTAGCTGGTTTGATTATTCAACCATACAAGTTGTTTTCAGGTATTTTTTCTGTGTTATTTACTCAGAAAACCTAGTCCCAAGACAGTCTTGAGGCTAGATTTTTATTCAAAAACCTCTTTTTGAAATGGCTTCCCACTGGTTCCACACAAAGCCAGGGAAGCCACAGAAAAACATTCTTCAGTCACCACCCCAATTCTGCATGACACAGACCTTCCCTGCATTACATTAGAAAGGACGGCACTCTAATGCTGCTATAACTGCTATTCTTTTCTCCTGTAGATGACTCTAACCCTGAAACAGTATATTCAAATATATAATTCTCTCAACAGCCCTACCTCTACCTGCTATTTGTCTCACTGTTCTAAAAACACATCTAAAATTCGTAACGGATGAACAGCATCTACTGACAGCATCTCCTCAGGACTATCACGCACATTTTATATCATACTATCTTCAGCCCTCTAGAGTCCATTTTCAAACCCATTTTCCACTTGTAGTTCTTGCTGAGCTACCTTTGGTATCTGCTATCACCTTCTCCAAAGAAATACAGCAAAGTGTTAGATCCTTTCATTATCCAAGTTACTCCTACACCTACCTAAGCTGCTTCCTTTACTTTTACGTATATTTGTTTTTGGATTCAAAACACCCACTCCCAACACACTCCTGCCCTCCAAAAAATAACTTCACTTACTAACGGCACAATATTTGGTTTTTGACCTTTTCAAAACCAATGTAAGTTTCATTCTGTCAACACACATGCTGCTTTCTACAGCTAGCAGGCAAGAACAGGTTCCAAACAACTTCTGGCTATACAGACAGGTGAATGATTTGAAATGGCTACAGATTTTTCCCACGATTCATTAGTGGCTATTCTCTACCATAAGAATGTTGATTCTGCTTAGGACCCTGAAAATAAAACCACCCAAAATATTAGAGGATCTCTCATTGGTCAGAGTTAACTGGGAAAAGCCCTGTAATGGGAACATACATACACCCCTACCGTTAGAGCAAAACTCAGAGTTCATCAGAATCAAATTCCTAATTTAGGAAATCATTCCCCACCAAGTAACTAACATAAAACTCAAACACAGGCTCAATGCCTAGTTACAGTTAATCTTAGACTAAAGTGAGCTTCAAATCTATGCAACAGATTTGTTTCTGAAATACTTTTTAAATTAAAAACAGAGGAATTTATGGTAATTCCCATATAGACACAACCTAGCTATTTATGACTGTCTGCTTTTCCTTTCCTTATCCTAAAATCTCTTTAAGAGTATAAACTTCAGATGAATAGATAAAGAAAAATGGCATGATCATATACATAGAAAACCTTTAAAATTCCACCAAAAAATTACTAGAACTAATAAATGAATTCAGTATTGTAGCAGGATACATCAACACACAAATATCAATAGCCTTCCTATACACCAATAACAAAATAACCAAAGAAGAAATCAGCAAAGTAATCCCATTCACAATAGCTAACAAAAAAAAAAAAAAATCAAACACCTAGAAGTAAATTTAACCAAGGAGGTGAAAGTCCTCTACTTATACACCAGTAACAAAATAACCAAAGAAGAAATCAGCAAAGTAATCCCATTCACAATAGCTAACAAAAAAAAAAAAAAAATCAAACACCTAGAAGTAAATTTAACCAAGGAGGTGAAAGTCCTCTACAATGAAAACTATAAAACACTGGTGAAAGAAATTGAAGAGGACACAAATAAATGGAAAGATATCCCATGTTCACGAGTTGGAAGAATTAAATCATCAAAATGCCCATATCACCCAAAGCAATGCAATCCCTATCAAAATACCAATGACAGGGCCAGCCCGGTGGCTCACTCGGGTGAGTGTGGCACTGGTAGCACCAAGGCCACGGGTTCAGATCCTATATAGGGATGGCAGGTGCACTCACTGGCTGAGCGTGGTGCAGACGACACCAAGCCGAGGGTTGTGATCCCCTTACCGGTCAAAGAAAAAGAAAAAGAAAAAAAAATACCAATGACATTCTTCACAGAAATAGAAAAAGAAAGATCTTAAAATCTGTGTGGAACCACAAAAGACCCCATACAACTAAAGCTGTCTTGAACAAAATAAAATTGGATGCATCAACTTTCTCAGTTCAAAATATACTATAAAGCTCTAGTAATGAAAACAGCATGGTATTGGCATAAAAACAGACAAATGGACCAATGGAACATAATAGAGAGCCCAGAAATAAACCCATGCACTTACAGCCAACTGATTTTTGACAAATGTGCCAAGAATATACGGTGGGGAAAGGACAGCCTCTTCAATAAATGGTGTTGAGAAAACTGGATATCCACTTGCAGAAGATTGAAACTAGAGGCCTATCTCTTATCATACATAAAAATCACCTCAAAATGAGTTAAAGACCTAAATTGAAGACCCGAAACTATGAAACTACTAGAAGAAAACATAGGGGAAATGCTACATAAAATGGAAGTGGGCAGGGCCGAGGGAGCACAGCAGCGCTCCCGCCGCAGGTTCGGATCCTATATAGGGATGACCGGTGCACTCACAGTGCTCACTGGCTGAGCACGGTGCGGTCAGTCTCAAAAAAAAAAAAAAATGGGAGTGGGCAGCACTTTTTTGAATGAGAATGCAAACACACAGACAACTAAAACAAAAATAGACAAATTGGAGTACATCAAACTGAAAAGCTTCTGCACAGCAAATGAACAGACAAGCTGCACAATGCGAGAAAGTGTTTGCATACTACATATCAGACAAGGGGCTAATATCCAGAATATACAAGGAACTCAGACAACTTAATAGCGAAAAACAGATAACCCAATCAAAAAAATGCGCAGAAGACTTGAACAGACATTTCTCAAAAGAAGACATACAAATGGTCAACAAGCACAAGAAAAAATGCTCAGAATCACTAATCATCAGGCAAATGCAAATTAAAACCACAATGAGATATCATCTCACCCCATTAGAATGGCTATTACCAACCACACAGAAAATTACAAATGCTAGTGAGGATGTGGAGAAAAGGGAACTCTCCTACAGCACTGGTGGGAATGTAAATTGGTATAGCCACTGTGAAAACAATATGGAGGTTCCTCAGAGAACTAAAAATAGATCTACCTTATGATCCAGATATCCCATTACTGGGTATATACCCAAAGGAAATAAAATCAGTATTTCAAAAAGACACGTTCACTCCCATGTTCATCACAAAGCTATTCACAACAGCCAAGAGATGGAATAAACCTAAATGCCCATCAACAGCTGAATGGATTGAAAAAACTGTGGTACATACACACAGTAGAATACTATTCAATTATAAACAGAAATGATATCCTATCACTGGCAGCAACATGGATGGAACTGGAAACCATCATGTCAAGTGAAGTAAGCCAGACACAGAAAGACATACTGCATGATCTCACTCATATGTGGAATCTAAAAAAAAAAGTGGTTCTCATGGAAGTAAGGAGTAGAATAACAGCAGAGGCTGGAGGGGAGTGGGGTAAGGGGAGAAGTGGTGGACTAATGCATACAAACGTATGCTATCTACCCTAAGCTAACCATTGTGCAGTATATGTATGTATTGCAACAGCACATTGGACCCCACAAAAGTAAACATACATAAAATTGAAAAAAAGAAAAGAAAAGAAAATGTTGTGTATATATACAATGGAATACTCCTCAGCCATGAGAAAGAATTAAATTCTGTCATTTGCAACAACATGGATGAGCCTGAAAGGCATTATGTTTAGTGAAATAAGTCAGGCAAGGAAAGACCAATACCGCATGTTCTCCCTTACATGTGGGAGCTAAAATAATAATAATAATAATAATAATAATAATAATAATAATAATAATAATAATAATAATAATAATAATAATAATAATTTGAACTTTTAGATGTAGAGAATAGAATTGTGGTTACTAGAGGCTGGGAAGGGGAGGGGAAGTAGGGCGGGGGAGAGGTTGGTTGATGGGCATAAAACTGAAGCTACATAGGAAAAATAAGTTCTAGTAACATACAGTAGTGCTAGGCATCTATAATTAACAATAATTTGTTCTCTAATGGCTAGAAGAGATCGAATGTTCTCATTACAAGGAAATAATAAAGTTTTGTGATAATGAATATGCTAATGACCCTGATTTGATCATCACACAGTGTATATATGTATTGAAAAGTAATTCTGTACCCTATTAATATGTACAATCAATACATGTCAATTAAAAAATAAACAAATTCCTTTTTAAAAAAAGTATAAATTTCTCTTCAACAAATAGTGTTGGGAAAACTGGATATGCACATGCAAAAGAATGAAGTCGGACCCTTATCTACACCATATACAAAAATTAACTCAAGGGCCGGCCCGGTGGTGCATGCTACAGTGCGCCACTTGGGAGCGTGGCAGCGCTCCCGCCCGAGGGTTCGGATCCCACATACAGACCGGTTCCCG
>NW_007726666.1:519243-520509 GCF_000696425.1 Galeopterus variegatus
GCCGGTCAAAAAAAAAAAAAAAAAAAAAAAAAAAAAAAAATTAACTCAAAATTAATCAAAAACCTAACCATAAGAACTAAAGCTAGAAAACTCTTAAAGAAAACATAGGAGAAAAGCTTCAAAACATTGAATTTGGTAATGATTTCTTAGCTATGACACCACAAACACAGGGAACAAAAGTAAATCAGATAAATTAGACTACACCAAATTAAATACTTCTGTGCATCCCAGGACACAATCAACAGATTTAAAAGGCAACCTACAGAATGAGAGAACATACTTGCAAATCATATTTCTGATAAGGGGGCAACATCCAGATAAATAAAGAACTCAACAACAAACTAACAAATAACCCAATTAAAAACTGGCAAAGGATTAACAGACATTTCTCCAAAGAAGATATACTAATGGCCAAAAAACATATGAAAAATGCTCAGTAAATATTACAGAATGCAAATCAAAACCACAATGAGATACCACTTCATACATATCAGGATGGTTACTATAAAAAAAACAGAAAATAAAAAAACAAGTGTTGGGCCGAGCCCGTGGCGCGCTCGGGAGAGTGTGGCGCTGGGAGTGCAGCAGCGCTCCCGATGCAGGTTCGGATCCTATATGGGGATGGCCGGTGCGGCCGGTCTCAAAAAGGACTAAATAAATAAATAAATAAATAAATAAATAAAATAATAAAAAACAAGTGTTGGCAAAGATGTTGAGAAACTGGAACTCTTGTGCACTGTTGGTGGAAATGTAAAATGGTACAGTTGCTACAGAAAACAGTATGGTGATTCCTCAAAAAATTAAACATAGAATTACCATGTTATCCAACAATTCTACTACTAGATATATACCCAAAAGAAATGAAAGCAGAGACTCAACCAGATATTTGTACACCCATGTTCACAGTAGCATTATTCACAATAGCCAGAAGGTGAAAGCAACCCAAATGTCCATGTGATGGAGGAACGGATAAACAAAATGGTATATACTTATAACGAAATATTATTCAGCCTTAAAAAGGAAGGAAATCATGACACATGAAATAACATGGATGAACCTTGAAAACATATGCTAAGTGAAATAAGCCAGTCACAAAAAGACAAATTCTACATGAGTTATCCACAGTAGTTAAATTCATAGAGCCAGAAAGTAGAATGGTGGTTGCTGGGGTGGGGGAAGGGCAACAGGGAGTTATTGTTTAATGGGTACAGAGTTTCAGTTCTGCAGGATGAAAAGAGTTCCATAGATAGATAGTGGTGATGGGTG
>NW_007726666.1:521731-522802 GCF_000696425.1 Galeopterus variegatus
TCATTTCATGTTAACATTTCCTTTCATTTGGAGGATTCAAAGTGTTTCACAAAAATCTCAGAGCACTGTAAAGAAAATATTTTGTCTGTCTGAACCATAAATTGCACAGCAAAACTGTCATCACAATGTTTATTGAAAACTGCTGGACTAGATGGTAAATGCAGTGTGGCACAGACTCCAGGGGCCTCACTGCCTACCCCTCACTCTTACCCTAGACTTAAGATACCTGAGGTACAACTTATTAGCATATTTGAAAAGCAGATATTTAATACAATTTAGTATTTGGCATCTAGATGTCAAAAGTGGATTTATCCATTTATATCCAAGGGAAAATATATCCATTTCAAACTTAGACATAAAGTTAAAAGTACAGTTTTATTCAATTACATTCTCTATTTGATCTAACGATAAGCTATTTGAGAACATAACCCTGTGTCAAAACAGTATACTAAAAACACAGGCATTGTTTTGTTCAAAGCAAAAATCAAGAAAATAACTATACAACAGCTTTAAATTTTAAAAAATACAAGATTAGGTCGAGGTCTGATTTTACTCCATGGGAGTGTTAATCTTTGGTGACTCTTACTTGTAAAATGCAGATTCCAAAGTCCTGCCCCTACCATTCTGATTCTGATTCTGATTCTGATTCTAACACACTGGGTTGAGGCCTAGTGATTTGAAATTTTTAATGTGTATTTTTAACAAGCACTGTAATAACACTTTGAGAGACACTGCAAAACACACCCCCAGGGGGTCACTTATAAGATGCAGAGTATAAAGCCTTAGAGGTATATCTTATAAAGAAGTTAAGAGCTCATCTTATTTAACCTGATTAATACAGGAACTCCTCTTCAAGACTCACAGATTGACTGATGGATTGATTTTAATAAGAAAGAATACCAACATTTATACAGTCAGATAAATAATACATGCCTCTTTATAAATTATGAAGCCTAACCACTTATTTTAATCATACTACCAGTGTTTGAAACTCAGTCACCTCTTCTTAGAATTTCCAATATATGAGCCTTCAAACACACAAATTACAAAAAGAAAAATAGGTTTCTTTCT
>NW_007726666.1:523006-529975 GCF_000696425.1 Galeopterus variegatus
TGTTGGAGTAGATTATTCTTTAAAACATTACAATATATTACTGAACACACACCAATAGCAATAAGTAAAGGTGACAGTACCTGTGATGGTTCTCAGTAGCCGATTGCTAGGTTGTATTCACTCGCTTCACTCTTCAGAGGAGCGGAAAAGATTATGCCAACATTTGGCACTGCTGGAAACCTCCAGAAGATGACTTTCAAAATCTATAGAAAGGAATAAATGTCCCACAGTCATTAATAAACTGCAAAACCCAATCTCAGTTTTCTCTATTTTTCCCCTCCCATTTACCACTATTTGTTGTGCACTGAGTGGGGTTCTCCTCAGATTGCATTTGTCTTTATCATTTATGTTGGAGTAGATTATTCTTTAAAACATTACAATATATTACTGAACACACACCAATAGCAACAAGTAAAGGTGACAGTACCTGTGATGGTTCTCAGTAGCCGATTGCTAGGTTGTATTCACTCGCTTCACTCTTCAGAGGAGCGGAAAAGATTTTGCCAACATTTGGCACTGCTGGAAACCTCCAGAAGATGACTTTCAAAATCTATAGAAAGGAATAAATGTCCCACAGTCATTAATAAACTGCAAAACCCAATCTCAGTTTTCTCTGTTTTTCCCCTCCCATTTACCACTATTTGTTGTGCACTGAGTGGGGTTCTCCTCAGATTGCATTTGTCTTTATCATTTAAAAAAAAAAAAGCAAATCTTTATTTAGAAATGTGAATGTTAGCCAAAAATGAGAAACTCCTGCTGGGTAGCAGAAAGTAGAGGAGCCATGGGCCGACCCTGTGGCTCACTCGGGAGAGTGTGGCGCTGGGAGCACAGCAGCGCTCCCGCCACGGGTTCGGATCCTATATAGGGATGGCCGGTGCGCTCACTGGCTGAGCAAGGTGCGGCCAGTCACAAAAAAGACAAAAAAAAAGGAAAGTAGAGGAGCCTTCCACCTTCTAAGAGATGTTAGGTAATGATGTGCTTCTTTTAGAAGAGAAAAAAGGTGAAAATAAAACCACATCTGTGGATCAACAGCATCATGTTAAGATAATAGTGACAGTATAATATAAAATAGGAAAGAAAGAACCACGAATAACTTTTATAAACAACTTTCAAAAAATGTGCAATACTCCCAAAATATTCCAATAGCTCTGACCTACCTAGAGACTGAAGGTTGAAAGTTTAGATTGGTACCATCCATGGGCAAAGTTGGTTCTTAGACACACATCCCATACTAGGGTACTTCAAAAAGTTCGTGGAAAAATAGAATTGAAAGATAATACAAATCTTTCCATGAACTTGTTGAAGTACCCTCAGATCAACAGGCCTAACTGGCAAGTTAAGTTTCACAGCACAAATGCATGGTTTAATCCCTACAGTACAACCAGGAAAATCTGAGTTTGAAGAGAAGCAGGCTACCTAAAAGGAAGAAACACAAAAAACAAAAGCTAGAGGCATTCGGGACAGCAATAAGAACATCTTAAAGCATGAACCCCAAACTAGTGGTACAAAAGGCAGAAGTTAATGTAAAAATACTAAACAAAACTACAGGAAGCTACTATTCAACCTCACAATAGGTGGAAGCTAGAGAAAATTTCCAAGAAAGAAACATTTTTAAGAAATGAATGAATACTAAAGGTCAAAACATGGAAACCCTTTAAATGCCCAATAACTGAGGAACTGTCGAGTAAATCTGCCACAACCACATAATTTGCTTAATCACAATTCCGTCAGCCACTTAAAAATTTTATGAGTTTATAATAAAATGGGAAAATGCCACTTATAATATAAAGAAGAAAGAGAAAACGGGGTACAGTATTTTAATTACATATTAACACAACTACTTATGCAAAAGCAAAAAAATGATGCAATTTCTTCTGATGCCATTATAAATACCAGGTCAAATATTTCCCCATCTTTAAATGGGTTAAGGTGAGAAATTCAAGTCAGAATCTTGTACAACAAATACATCTTTTGAAAATATATAGCAAGGATTTTCCAAGCCCTAAAGGGTGAGCCACTCATTGATAAACAACTTTTCTGCAATAATTCAATATAATAAAAGATGTCTTCCTAGAAGTCACTGGAAGAGGAGGTGTGTGGGGGGGTGTGCATTAGACAGTGGGTGTGAGGTGGGTGTGTGTTATAGACAGCTTCAAAAGCTTGTAATGTAATATATTTTCTTATAACAAAGGTTTCATGAAAGGAAAATAAATGGAGGGGGATATACAATGTGACCTAAATCTTCAAAACTGGTCACAGTAGTAGTAGTGACCAGGCATGAGAAGAATAGGGTATAAAAAGTAAAAGGACAACATTTCACATGTAAATAAACAAATTCTTCATATTCATATTTCCTCAATATCCTCAAATCAGTCTTCTTCACTCTAATCAATGAATCATTTATTAAGGGTCTGGGAACTAGCAGTATCACCTCATAATCAAATCTCTGGGCATTTAATCACAAGAGGTTTTGCAAGTAACAGAATTCTACTTTTTCCACAATTCCACAAGGACAGTTTTATCATCATGTACCAGAGAGATATAGGCTCTTCTGCTGCCTCTTAAGAATTACAGATTGCTTCCAGATGCTTTTCAGGTGATTTCATGCCTTTTCTCATTCTGCAACTCGTGAATTATGAAAGGGCATCCCAAATTCATGAGAAATACTTTTCCCATCTCAGTGTCCTTTATCGTATATCCTCTGCTTACACTCTACATTTTCAGGCGCTCACACACATATTACTTAGGTAATAAGGCATCACTGTGTATCAGTAAGGGCTTTACTAAGAACCACTCTGATATTTTACCATCGCAGTGTCCTTTATCGTATATCCTCTGCTTACACTCTACATTTTCAGGCGCTCACACACATATTACTTAGGTAATAAGGCATCACTGTGTATCAGTAAGGGCTTTACTAAGAACCACTCTGATATTTTACCATCGTGATTCCGCCAGAAGCAACACTTTGCAACTTCAAAGGAAGCTGAGTCCTTTGACAGTAATGCACAGAATGACATCGAAAGCAAGGTTAAACGGAATTCAAGTAAATTGAAAGGACTCTCTTAAAATTCACTGGGTCTTGATAATTCTGTAGGTTGTCAACTCATTTAAAAACAAAATATGTCTCCTGATAAAAAGGAGTGCGTTGGGGGGAGTTAGTGGTTAACAATTCAGTCACACTCAAATCTCTCCCCAGGCAAGTGCTTTCCTTCTAACAACACATTCTCCCTCCACATAATAAAAATCAAATTCAGGCTCACAGTCCTTCTGTGTAATAGCTATGTCACATCCCTAATTTCAGCAGAGGAATAAAATTTAAAGCTCATTTCCAGATAGCATAAATTCAATAAATTTAGACCTCTAGTGTGCCAAGTATAGAAATTTGCTAATAGGCAGGGAGTACACAAAAAGCACAGCAAAACCAAATGAACACTGGGGGGTCAGGGAGTGGCGCAGATTAATACCCACATCATGGATTTCTCCCTACATCAGAGACACAAACGCAGGGGGGTGTTTATACAGGAGGTGTGGATTTATCCATAGCAATATATTTGGATTAACTGACCTCTGATATAATCAAATGCTTTCCTTGAGGGTAATTAGCAAATCAATCAATACAGAAATAAGTCTCAAACAATTCAACAAGTTTTCAAATACATGAAGCTGACTATGAGCTAATTATTGAATAATTTCATTCACCAAAAGGGCTGAACTGGAACTGGTAATACATTATATTCACATGTAGAAACTTGCAGAGTAGAACAAAATATTCTACATATTTTGGCCCATAATCTTCACTGGTTCCATTAAGCACAATAATAATAACTTAGGGTCTTAAAATGGACTGATTACCTAAATCCAATCCCTGAATTTTACAGATGATAAAACTGAAGCATAAGGAAGCAAAGTTCAAAATTAAGTAGCTGGTAAATGGTGAAGACAGAGGCAGAAGCCACATCTTCTAACTGCCACAGTGATACTACCTTCTCCATATCACACTCACATTTCCTCAACAATCTACCCATTAAGTTGATTTCACTCCTCCTTTGATTCCTCCCCAGATTAAAGGAGACTGAAGAGAAACAGCTAAAATAATACCTAATCCTAGACATACCCTGTAGTGAAAGGAAGAAATGTTATAAACTATTGGATCAGCTGACAAAATTGGAATATAGGCAGGAGATTAAAAAAAAAAACCTCTTAAAGCATTGAATCAAATGAAGGTTCAATCTTCAATTTCCATTCAATCAATCCCTGAAATTTCACATTAATTATATACAATTCTCTTTTTACCCAAGAAACCCGGTATAATTTGGATGACTTCAGGAGGGTCTCACATACTGAACAAATTAGTGAACTGGAGCATATCACAGAGGAAGGAAAGCAGGCAAAGACCACAGGCTTCTTAGCCGTGAACAAAGAATACAGATTTATTAAAATGAATAATGAAGGTGAACAAAACCAAAATCAAGTACTAAAGTGATGTTTTCCAACATAACTACTCATGTTTCTCAAAAAAAAAAAAAGTAGTCATTGTTTAAAGTTCTATAATCAAATAAATTTTCCAAATAAATATCCCTCCTGAATATCCACAAAGCACATTCTGTGTATTAAGGGTCTAAGGAGGTCTGTAGAAAAGAAACCTGCTTAGTTTTGTTTAACCCCATGTTTCCCAACATTATCTGACATCTTCGGTATACAAAGCTTGTATTGACATCCTCCAGAAGCATACTTCAGGAAGTATACACAGCATCCTTGATGAATAACCTGAGTATGACACCAGTTAAGGGGTATTTATGGTGAGCTGGGCTTCCTCTTCCAGACTCAACTGTTAAAAACCAACTCATGAGGCACAGGAACTCCGTGACTAAAATGAAAATCATCACCAGCACTAACATGTAATAAGTGCTAAGTGCAAGCTAAGTGCTAAGTGCAAATTGTTTTCTGAAAAGAGGCTGGGCATTTCTTCACCAAAGGATCCTCCCCAGAAGCTGTATCTGTTTATATATAAACAAAACATCTTCAACATATCTTTTTTCTACACAAATAAACATTTAAATACATTGTACTATACCTTGAATTTTTCACCAAACAACATATACCGGCAATGTTTCCAAACTGGTACACAAAGAGATTCATTGGTATTTTTTTATGACTGTGTGGTTTCTAATGAACCGCTGTAACATAATGTATTTATTCAGTATCCAATTGATGAACATTTAGGTTGTTTCTGAACTTTAAAAAGATCATTATAAACCCTACAGCAATGAGTATCTCTGTTCATAAATCATTTTCTCATGCATGAAATATGTATGAATATGTAGAATATATTCATAGTGTATATGAATTATGTATACCTAGGACTATGTATTTGTTTCTAGAATAAATTTCTAAAGTTGAAATTCCTACTCAAAGAAATATAAGATTTTTCATATAGATTTTGCCAAATTGCTCACTAAAGAGACCACATTGTTTTGCACTCATACTCTCGACAGAATATGTTATAAAACTTTTTAATCTTTGCTCATCCAACGGTGACAAATGGTACCTCAGTGTAGTTGTAATGTGCATATCTCTTACCGTGAGTGAAGTCAATGAGGTCCACATGTTTAAAAGCCACTGTTATTTCCTTTCCTGTAGACTATTTGTATCCTTTGTTCATTTTTCCACTGGGTTGTTGGACTTTTTCTTATGGATTTGTGGGAGCTCTTTATTAGGGAAATCAGTCCCTTTGTGCTATGAGAAGCAAACATTTTCCCCAATTTTGTTGTTCATAGTCTCATGCAGGATTTTTTCACGGGTTTTTTTTAATGTTATCAAATTTATTAATCTCTTCTTTTACGGTTTCTCAGTTTTCTCTCTTAGAAAGGCCATATGTACTCTAAGATTATATGATAATTTTCTCATGTTCTTCTATAATCTATTTTTTAAATTTTTGTTTTAATATAGATTCATTTTGGCTTAACACTTGAGGTACTGCTCCAAATAGTACTTTTTTCCTCAGATAGGTTTCTGGTTATCCCACTACTATTTAGTGAACAGAGCATCTTTCCCCCAACTAATGTGAACCACCTTTATCATATGACAAATATGGTACTTGATAATATCAATGTTTCAATTACTGTAGCCTTACTACCCTAGGTTTTAATCTCTTTTTCAAAATTATCCTATTTGGGCCGGCCTGTGGCTCACTCGGGAGAGTGTGGTGCTGACAACACCAAGGCCACGGGTTCGGATCCTATTTAGGGATGGCTGGTTTGCTCACTGGCTGAGCGTGGTGCTGACAACACCAAGCCAAGGGTTAAGATCCCCTTACCGGTCATCTTTTTAAAAAAAAAAAAAAATTATCCTATTTGCCCTTGTTTAACTTTCCAAGGAAACACAGAATCGGCTTGTTTAGTCCCCTCCAAAATTTCTTTTGTTATTTTTAGTAGAATTATATTAAACAGACTAATTTAGCGAAAATTGACATCTTTATATCCAAGAATATGATAGGCCTTCCCCTTTTTTTCTACATCTTTTTTATATCCCTCAGGAGCATTTTTAAATGGCTTTATATACAGCATATATATTTCTTAAGTTTAAATATATTTTCCTTTTTTATGCAAATAGTCTTTTCTTCCACTACATCTCCTAACCGGTTATTGTTAGTATATGTGAAAGCTATGAACATTGACACATTATTTTGGTATCCCAGCAAATTTATAAACTATCTTATTTTTTGTAATTCATTTTTCACTTGATTCTCTTAGATATTCTTGTCATATATTCCTATTATTTGCAAATAACATCCACCTACCTCCTTTCTGATTTTATATATTTCTAACGTTATTTTTTTTCTCTTGTCCAGCTGCATTGCCTTGTAATTCCAAAACAAATAAATAGTGAAAATAAATAAATGATAAATAAATAGTGAAATAGTGAATAATGAATAATAGTGGACCATTAATAATAGTGGGCCAAAAC
>NW_007726666.1:530591-532803 GCF_000696425.1 Galeopterus variegatus
CTTGTAATTCCAAAACAAATAAATAGTGAAAATAAATAAATGATAAATAAATAGTGAAATAGTGAATAATGAATAATAGTGGACCATTAATAATAGTGGGCCAAAACACCATTAGTAAATAGTGAAAATTATTTAGGTCCTGACTTTAATGAGAATGTTCTCAAATTCCTGTCAAGCCTGAAATGGTTTTTGGGTTGAGATGGACACACCTTGCTTTTGCTAAGGATATTTTCCTATTATATTCTGAAGGGTTTTTTAAAAATCAATAATAGATATTGAATTTTATCAAATGCCTTTTCTACAGAATGACTTTTTTCTATTTTTATTTAATAAGATGAATGTCATTAATAAATTTCATACTATTGAACACTTCTTGCATTCCTAAAACAAACCTCAACTGTTAAGGTGTTTTACTCTTTTAATGTGTGCTAGGTATATATTAAATATATTATCTCCTCAATTTCCTAAGTAAGCCAACAAGCTGGGTACTACTATCACACCTGCTCTGCCCCTCACTCTCCTTTACCCACAGTATTCCTCAAACACACCAAACTTGCTCTCACCTTAGAGAACGTGCAGTGTCTGCCGTAGTTGCTGTTGCCTGAATCCTCTGTCCCCAGATATCCTCATATATCATTCCTCTCTTCATTTGTGTCTCTTCTTACAGGTGACCTAATTACAGAGGCCTTTCCTGTCTACCCACATAAAACAGAAACAACAGCCTTCCAATCTTGTCACTCTCTACCCCTGACCGTTTTATTTTTGCTTATAGCAACTGTCACCATCTAACATATATTCACATGTGGAGCATATGCAGAATATTTAACTTCTATTAATTTATATTCCATTTCCCCCGGGATACTGTAAGCTCCATGAGAGCAGAGATTTATCTTCTTTGCTCATTGCTCACTTCTCAGCACCAAGAACAGGCCTGGCACATGGAAAGTACTTAACATTTGTTGAATGAATGAACTAACAAATGAATGAATACCCATTTTATAAGCAAGAAAGCTGAAGCTTAAAGATTAACTAAAAATCACACAGTGGCAGAGCTGAGAGTGAAACCCCAGTATAACTTTCAATTCCTTACCCATTAAAACAAATGACAGGTGATTTGGGGCCATCGAAAATGCTCAGATAATCTTAAGAATATTAAAGCACAAGTTAAGGACACCATTGATTTAAAATCAGAGGAAAACTGTACAGATAGTCCCTGTACAAGGTAAGCAGAAAAATCAGAAGATGGCCTCCAAAGAATTCCTTGGAAATTATGGATATTATATTAAGTTAGTTCTCCTCTCTCAACACCCAAGAGCCTCACAGCAAGCATCATGAAGCTCCAACCTTCATCCACATGTGTCCTTAGATATATGAAAGATAAAATGGGATGCTTCAGGGCCAAATGGCCAACAAACATGTGTTTACTACTAGCACTGCAGACTCACGTACTAGAAGTACCACTCCCCAGAGGACTGGCCATAGTATGACCAGTACAGACACCAAGGACCTAGCGTTGGAAAAACTATTTGCTTTTTCTAAGTCAAAGAACCATTCTGGGTTTCAACAGGCAAGTTATAATCAGGTGTTCTTCACGCTCTTTTCCTCTATCACTGGGATACTTTCTTTCCTTGAACCAACTTCTGGCTAAAAACAAAATTTCACAAATCTCCATTTCTGACATTAAACAGTATCTTTAATTTTTTTCAGAATTTAATCAAACCATGTATTTTAGGACTGTGGGGCTGATCCAACATTGCAATGTGTCACATTTAATGACACTGATGTACAGCGTAATGAGCAAAGATTGAGCTAGTGAGGAATAACTAAATGTTTTGAACCTGTGAATTTAAAAAGCAAGGCCCATTTGTGTTATTTCTAAGTAATAAATAAAATAATTTTCCAACATTTCACTATCAAATTACAGTAATTTTTCTACCAGCACAAACTTGAGGAAGGCCACAAAAGGACTTTTCTAACAGGTCATCCTATTGAACTGTTCTAAATATTTCTCCTCATTGGCTTCTATTCAAAGCTAATGGAAGGCAGTAAAATTTATGGAAAACATATTCAACTGCTTAAAAAATCAACCAAAAGAAAAATGATTTTAGAGCTGTATTATGATTGTGAAATTGCATGGCCTTCACTCAGTCTTCAGTTTCAATGATAGATAACAAAACTGACAGACTGGTCAAGTTCCAAAACACCTCCTCCA
>NW_007726666.1:533666-556808 GCF_000696425.1 Galeopterus variegatus
TCACTTTGTATGCTACAAACATAAGTTTTCACACCAGGGAGAAAGTAAATTGCAGTGCACGAGACAAATTTCCGCTCTCTTAAGCCAGTCTGTTGATTGTTCCCTTGACTTTCTCAGTTGTCAAGATAGTGAAAGGAGGAAAAGGATCTTTCTGTAAAACTGTAAAGTGTAACCAGATAAGTCTGCCCTTTAAGCTCTCCACACAGAGAGAGAGAAGATAAAACTCAGGTCTAAGGTTTTAAATTTAGCTATGAAAATTATATTCTAGCACTTGACTAAAACGTGAAAGATTTGAATAAAATAAGATTTTTTTTTTTTTGTCTTTTGTCTTTTTCCGTGTCCGGCAACGGATCACAACCCTCAGNAAAAAAAAAAAAAAAAAGACGTGGGGGGAGTCTAGAGTCTTAGGGAGTCTAGAGCCTTAAAATTAAACAAACAAACAAAAAAAAGATTAGCATTGACGAAAATCTCACCTTAATAAAACTCAGCTTAATACAAGAAAGTAACGTATTAATCTTGCATAATACTATTTCATTTTATTTAGTCCTTCCTCTAAGAATCCTAGAGACCTTAATAAATATTATCCAACTAATCCTTCATTTACCAGTATAAAAGGAAAAGGCCCTGCTATTATAATTTACAAACATGCAAGAGATTTTAGTAACAAAAGAGAGAGAGTGAGAGAAAGTTTCAGGAAACTTTAAAGCAAAGAAGACAGAAAATATACCCTTTTCTGGGTTGGGCTTTTTGGAAGGGAGAGAAATGAAACATACCATAAAAACAGAAATATATACATTATGACACTGACTTAAGTAGGCAAGCAGATTTGGAGTTTATTGTGCAACGGTCTTGCCACAGACATGCAGGAAAAATAAGCTTGGCAGAATCCCAGTTTACACTGCAACACTGAAAATACCTTTTTGATGTCAAGTCCTAAATGTGCTACATGTTTTATAATCCCAACAAATAGACTAACTTAAGGCATCACCACTTACATGTATTCCTTTGAATCTTAAAAACAAGAGATATTCAGAAGCATGAAGTGGCTGACAAAATTCTAACTTTCATTTGAAATCTCTAACACAGAAAACATCAAGACAATGAATTAAGACAAGTTGCCACAAAAAATACAGCAAGAGGAAAAGATTATACCACTTTCAGAAGCAAGCTCAAAAAGGAAAGAGTGGTAAACATCCATGGCAGTCACAGGGCACCTTGTACATGTCTCTATTAGTATTTGTTGTGGGATCTGAACCCTCGGGCGGGAGCGCCGCCGCGCTTCCCAAGCGGCGCACTATCCAGTGCGCCACTGGGCCGGCCCATTAGTATTTGTTTACATGTTTTTATCCTCCCAAGAGTCTGTGATCTCTTTGAAGGCAAGGACTTGGCTTTATATCACTCTGGCCTATCAGTCATCAAATTCAAAGAAATGAATCAAGTGTTGAGTAAATTAACCTTTCTTAAATTCTCTTGACAAAAAATATTCATAGTGTTTGTGTTATGTGAATTTTATCTCAATTAAAAAAAAAAATCATGGCCTGAATACACGTTAAAAGCCAACTGACAAGGAAAGAGCCTTTTTAAATTATTAAGGCAAAGCTATTTTTAAGTCAAACTGTAAGTCACCAGACTCTAACTTAATGGTAATATGTTTTATAATAGATAAGCCTTAAATTCACACATGTATTTCCTAACCCTACATATGTCCAGTGTCTGTTCAAACAGGTGAGTACACAACCTCAAAATGCCTAGCAAGTTTTATATGGTTTCTGGGTCTGCTGATTGGCACACTGTTGAAACTATGATTTGCCTTCTTTATTTGGAAGCAAATAGATTCTATACTAGGTTCCACCATAGAAAGCACAGTTTGGAAGTGCTGTTTTGTTTTTGTTTTTTCCTTTTTGGGAAAAACTTTTATACTAAAGTTAAAAAATAGAGAATGACACCAGGAGAGACCCAGAGTTAAAAGGAACTTCAGGGAAAACCAGAGGCCTGCTTTGCTTCAGGCTGCCTCTTTCCCTCAAGTCTTAGAATCTATCATTCTGGGCCGAGCCCGTGGCACACTCGGGAGAGTGTAGCGCTGGGAGCGAAGCGACGCTCCCGCCGCGGGTTCGGATCCTATATAGGAATGGCCAGTGTGCTCACTGGCTGAGCGCGGTGTGGGCGACACCACACCAAGGGTTGCGATCCCCTTACCGGTTACGAAAAAGACAAAAAAAAAAAAAAAAATCTATTATTCTGCTTCCAAGAAATGTAAAGGCCATCACTAGGGGTTGGAGGACTGAACTGTACATAGCTCTGCAGCTCCTGAACCAAGCACCTGCCCCTCATCTCTCTTAATCTCCTCTGCATATGCACTCATTGATCTCCAGATACTAATATTCTCCTAAGACTGAAATATCAAAAAACCTCATTCAAGTAAAGTCTGTGAGCTTTGGCACCGTGCTCCGACTTTGAAAGGTCAAGTCCACACCAGTCTGCATTTGAGGCAATAAGCTAACATCATGCCCACTGTTTCTACCCCACAAATTAAAATCCTGGAGCAAAAATGCAATGTGACCATAGGCTAAAGAAAGGAAGATGAAAACTTCAATAAAGGGCAAAGACATCGGTATTAATTACCCAGTCTAAGCTCATAATACTGACATCAATGACTAGAAGAGTAATACAAATCTTTCACATGACCCACTAGGTTTCAACAGATAGACCGTATGAAGGCAGGGCAGGAACCCTCTTTTCTTCATTCTCATTACTGTTCAACAAACCACAGACGTACAAATCCTAAGATTAATGCAAATATTTTATATTTCCTTCCCCAAAAAATGTCTAAAGGACATTAATATGCATTTCCTGATAGGAAGATGGACTCACTTGCTCAGAGTTTACTGTCATCTTCAAACCTCTGGCTTGCTGGTGAGAAAGAGCCACCACCCACACTCAGTAATACTTTTCTATCCACCCAGTGGCAGGGAACTGAAATAAATGACTGACATCTTGATGTCCTTTCCAGTGACCCCACTGAAGTGAAAGACTAATTCAAGTCAGAACAAGAATCTTTATAAGAAGTTTTCTAGGGCCGGCCCGGTGGCGCACTGGAGAGTGTGCTGCTTGGGAGTGCAGCGGTGCTCCCGCTGAGGGTTCAGATCCCATGTGGAGACCAGTTCCCGCTCACTGGCTGAGCGCGGTGCGGGCACAACACCGAGGGTTGAGATCCCGTTGCCGGTTCCTGGTACGGGCGCGACACCGAGGGTTGCGATCCCATTACCGGTCAGTAAAAAAGACAAAAAGGGGAAAAAAAAAAAAAAAAGAAGTTTTCTAAGCACAAATATTCCTTTTGGGAAAGGCTCTGGCCCTAAGCCTCAGCACAAACACCTTTGATATGCCAGCCTGCCTTAACATGCAGCATCTCTTACTGACTGAATCATAGACCCAACACGTTCGCAAAATAAAAGTAAATTAAATATCCACATATAGAGCTTCTTTTCTACACTACTAAGCGAAAAGCACAAGTGGAATAAGCTGAGGTGCTGACCTCTGGACTGAACACAAATGGAATTACCCTACCACACGTTATTTAAAAATGCAATGTGCAGTTCTTGAATTAATTTGTCACTTGAAGAAATCACCATGCTTTTATGATGAGAATTCATTTATGAGAAGCTCTTAGCACAGTTTTCCCCTTAACCTTCTCAATTTATCTTACGTTTGCTACTCTTCCACAGAAAACTTTCATGTGCAATTTTAAGACTACGTAATGTAAGTTACAAGGGCACTATTTTTGAAACCCCAAGAACAATCTAAGGAAAATGAGATGATGCTACCAGCTGCCAATGATTTGCCCTCCCGTGATCCAACATGCTAAAAAAAAGGCAGGATTCTGTCAGATCTCTGTGGAAGACAAAAGAAGAAAGGCTGAGGCCAGCTTTTATTTGACTGTGAAATGAGGGAATTATATCTATAAAGTTTCATTTTTTAAAAAAAACTACCAAAATAAGGAACAGCAAAAAAGAAATCTACAATTTTAACATGATCCATTTCCTTTAGAGATAATAGTTATTTTACATGCTGATAAACAATCAGTCGTTTAGACACAGTGAACTATTGAGACTTCTCTAGGTATCATCCAAGCGTATTTAGAAATAACTAGAGCATGAGCCTACTGGGAGTGTCCGAAGCTTTTATATGATGGGTAAAACTAGTGATACTGTTTCACTCATTTCTCTTAGCATCCATGTTATCATCTGTAAATGGGGATATCTTACTCCTCTATATACCACACAGGATTGAATTTTAAAAAGAAACTATACCTGAAATTACTGGATAAGCTGGAAAGTACTATCCAAATGCATACTGTTGCTGACAACAAGTGTGCTCCATTCCCAAACACCAAAATCAGAAAAGCAAGACTGCACAAGTATAGAAAAAGTCTCATTCTACATAATGTACACAGTAACACCTGAGCAGACAAGACAGGCTCAACTAAGATTGCCAAATTTGAAGTGAAAGGTCTTCCAACTCAAATGGCTGCAAATCTTATGAAAATGTCTTAAAACTATTACCCAAAAGCAACTAAAGCAATGGTTAATCAGCTTTGGGGAGCAGAGAGTGGGCAGGGGTGCACAACGGATCCTTTCCAAAAACTGACAAAAACTATGGACTCTCCACCCATAAAAAGTATATCCATATATTCAGACAAAGCTTAATTTTTCTGATATCAGGAGTGTTTCTTGGGATCCCAGGCTAGAAATCCCCAGCTACAGGCTGTTGAATGACTACCTAGTTAATCATAGAGACATAAGAGAAAAGGAAAACAAGTTTACAAGGGTAACAAAGTGGCCTGGATAAGGTAACCATGATTACAAAGGTCTTGCACTTAAGAAATGCACCATCAGACCCTCACTGGAGACCTGAAGCTGAAAGTACAGCAATTCCCGAGTTACCTCAGCAGTGTTCAGACAAATGAGGCCCTGAGAGGTCAGGTAGAAAATCACTTCCTTTGATAAACAACCATGCTTCCCACTAAGGTAACATAAAAAATAGTGTTCATAACACATCTAGTAGCTGCTTCACAATTTCCACATAAAAGGGCTTAGGGATAGCAATCTAACTGGAAGCCCGAGCGAGGGTCTTAGTTTTGAAGCTAACATTGCTTGAGACTTCACATAATATTGAAAAAATATCAAATTTCCATAGCAAAGCAAGAAGAGTGTGATAGGAATGGGGGTCAGGGTTAAGGCACTGTAGGCCAACTCTTGGCACCATCACTGGGTTCACCAACACCAATGGCTCTCAAACTTTAACATGCAACAGAATCATTCGGGAAGTTTACTAATACAAATTGCTGGGCTTGGATTCCACTCTCAAAGTTTCTGATCCAGCAGTTCTGGGTGGAGGCCAACAATTTGCATTCTAACAAGTTTTAGGGGATGCAAAAGCTGCTAGTCAGGGGACCACACTTACAGAATCACTGATCTATACAATTAGAGCCTATCTCATCTAGGACATCCCAATCTCTTACACACTTTCATAGTGCCATCCAGATACCAGACTCATCATAAAATTAAAAATAAATAAATAAAAAACAGTACCACCCTATCACCCAGGTTAGCCTCTCACCTGTGGAACCTACAGTGCATGTTGATTGGGCTGAACATTCAAGATACACAATAAGCTTTATGGTAACTGGTGAGTGTCTGTAGGTAATTCACACTACAGACAAACGCAGAAGAGAAGTTTTGTTTTAAAATTTTACTTTCAAGAAGCAATAAACGACAAACTGGTGCTAGCAGGATTTACTTAACATTTAGTAATCCATCCTTTACTCCAGAGTGGTGGTTTTCAAATTGAGCTCCACAGAGCCCCCAGATCCCTCAAGGGTTGGGGTGGGAGAGGAGTAGAGAAATGATGGAGGCTTTTGGGCTTTCATCTCTGATCCTCTTTGAACCAGAAGTTCAGCTTTTCTCTGATTTACATATTGGAATAAAGTTTATTTCTTAATGGATTTACTGTCCTTTTGAAAGGAAGAAAAGGTTTAAAAACCACTGGATTTGATTATCTCTAAGAGTCCCTCCTGTGATTCTATTATAATATAACAATCAAAGGTTAAGCAGCATATTACAAAAATAAAATCATCGAACTGGCCCAGGAGGCTGATAAAAGGCTAAAAATAGCATCATAATGAGCAGTTAGCAGTCAGATCACATCTGTGTCTGGTATGAAGGTCTGGATGTCATACACAGGAGCTTCCAAACTCACTGAGGGCAGCAACTGAACCTCTATAGATGGAATATAAAAAACAGACAAACTCCAGTTGTAATTATCTTTACTCAATCTTGCCCAGCCAAGCAGATACCCTGCAGAAATCAGGGTCTTTTCAGTAAGTGTCATGGTGATACTATGAGATACAGAACAAGATGCCACATGCTCAGGATTGTTCTTGGACAAGACCACCTAGTAAACAGTTAAAACTTTTCCTTATGGCACGTATTTGTAAGCTACCAGGCAAGTCATGCATGAAGTGTACTAGGATCCTTACTGCAGTCCACAACTTGACCACAGTTGAAAGGAAAGAACAGGGAGTTGTCAGGTAGATGGGCATATCTTTTACTGGCAGCTTTTGTTTATAAGTCACCCATAATTCTAGCATTCAAAACCATTTGTGAGGGGTAAAGAAGGAAGTGGAACCTTCCAAGTGAAAGGCCATCCATTTCTGGGATGCCAAAACAGCCTGCAATGACTAAGATGCCCTGTCATGGTATGCAAGATACGGATATAAAACAGAAAGGATGGTAAAAGCATCTTCAAGGCCACTGGGATCTCATACACACCATCACTCCACTTTCGACCATCTCCACTGCTACCTTCTTTGCCTAGCATAGCACCTAGAGGTAGGGAGAAAAGATAATCTCAATAAGTCAGTAACTGGCAATTGAGCTCAAACAGACAATCTAAACCACTCAGCAAAACCCATGTCTTCTGAACCAAAGCAGCCAGAGTGTCCCTGGGCTCTAAGGACAATAGAAGGTGGAGAGGGCATCAGGCAGAAGGGTTATATATTCATTATTTCATGCAACAAAAATGTTTTCTGAGTACTTTGGACAATGAGGAATAACACAGAGTCCCAAATCTCAAGGAACTCACAGAGGCACTAGAAAGACCCACCCACCCTCAAGCAGCCAATACGATGAAGTCACCTAACAGTGTATGGACTTGGTTAGAGTCTAAGTCAAAACAAGATAGCAGTTACAAGCTGTCAAAACTACTCTTGAAAATTCCCTGAAATTCCTCACAAAATACACTACTGTGCTATCTCTCAGTAAGTTCAAGATCAGCAGCTTTTCCCAACCTTTGGAAAACACTACTGTCTGCTCAGGTAAACACCAGAGGAAATAGTTGGCTTGCATTTTATGGGCCATGCTGTTAAACCCTAAATGCTCACAATCTGAGAGGAAATTAAATATCCCGATAAGTAGCAGGCTCACATCTCCCATCTTATATTCACTCCAAGACTATGCTCATCATATTTCAATTGTTATTTCTTGCCACTTTATTTCTATTTTTTTTTAATAGGATGACTCCACTATAATGTCACCATCTTAATATTTACCCAAAAGCATGCCAAAAATGCCACTATGTCTTTGAGTTAACACACTATGAATCCTTCTTTTGAATGCAAATACTTAACAATTATAGGGTTACATATTAACCCTACACAAGAGAATGAACAATTTTACCAAATTAGCTCCTGTTTTCTGGAGAGACTAGATACACCAGACAGTAAACAGGCCAGTTTTGGTAGGTGGAAAGATGCAAAACATAAAGAACACCCACAGCAGTCTGGGTCCTGTCATAGAATAATGTGAATCCATCTCAGAAAGAGGCCTGGAGGGAGCAAGAGGGGGCATTCTAATTGTTACCAGAAGGCAGTTCCAGATTCTTGGTCAAACCGTGAAAAAAAATCATGAGACCTAGAGGAGTCCACATCATGGCAAGCACCTGTAAGGTGAAAGTAAAGGAAGAGGGACAGACAGACAGAACATTCAAACAATGGGGCTTTAATGGAAAGCAAAAATACATGCAGAAGGGTACACGGGTGATTCTCAGGGTGAGGGTTTATATGTTGTTCTGGGATGGGGTGTTCCTTACTTTCAAGGATTCTTAGGGGGATTTTTAAGGGGGAGGTTTATATGTTGTTCTCTGTCCTAGCTAAGGGGAGGGATATTTGGCTATGGGGGAGGATCTAGGGTAATTAAGGCCTAATAGGCTGATTCAAGGCTGCATCAGCTTCCTGTCATGCATCCCTGAGTTTCTGAAGTCTTTGGTCATGTGTGGTGGAGTCACTTTTCCCTTAACTTTGTCCTTTCTGGTCTAGCATCACATCCTACAGCAGTCATCTGGACTTTTGTTCCTTCTAGTGCTCAGGCACTGAAGTTTTTGTAAACTGCAAAGCTCCAGGTGTGGCATGCTGATTGGTAGGGTGGTTAAGCTGTCGTCAGCTCATTATGGATTCATTAACTGCAAATCAAGGAGGTCGCTAGCACCAATACAGTCTGAATATTTATGAGCAGCCTCCCTGGGGTGTGTCCCTATTCTGTCCTGCCTCATAATGACACATATTCCAAAGTTCTTTAAGTTCAGTCTTACCCTCAATATATCACAAAGTAGATCCCATACCCAAAGTCCTTCAGGTCAGGGATGATTCAAGAAAAAGAGATGGGCCTGTCAGGTTACTCTGACTCAGCTGGATTACCCAATCAAGTACAGAGTCCCAACTGCTACTGTGTTCCACTCCCTTCATGGCTGCATAAACTGCTGTAGCTCCAAACTTCCCTGGAAGCTAATACAGCCCCCTACATCCTTCTCCATTTTTATTCTCCTCACATAGTCACAAGAATGAGTGTCCCTCCTGCCACACCTCACACTCAGCTAGGTAGCCTCAACGAAACAAACCTGACCCTCATTTGCTAGCCCTCTCCTATTACCAGACATGCGCATACACATTAGTTCATTCAACAACCATGTCTTCTCAAAAAAACTCTTTTCCTGCCTCTTCCTAAACATCTCTTTACCTCCTGTTTTTCTAGCTTTCTTTCCTTAAATGTCACACTATAGGTTCTGCTGGTGTCGCCCCTAAGGAGGCTGCACTGCAGAGTAAACCTAACCATTCTTTGTCCTCCATCATGTTATGACTTTCAGCTAGCTGGACATCCCTTCCTCTTTTGTCATCTCTGAATTCCACCTCCTCTTCATCTCATTTTCTTCAACCTTCCAGCTATCTAACACTTAGCTTCTCATTCCCTGTAAGAATAGGTGGCATATTTAAATGCAAAAAAAAAATGCACAGAAGAAAACTGTTTATACTAGTCAAATAAACTTCATATGCATTTTCATACAACTATGAAATTTAAGCCCTGTTCCATTTTCTTGACTACAAATGTTTCAGAAATCCTCCACTCCTCTCTAATACCTTAAAATCATTCATCTCTTCATTTTCCTCTTTTAGTGAATCCCTGATCTGTTCAGAACTTTTACTTGATCTCAGTCCACACTTAACCACCATCTTAAATTCTTCAGCTGATTTTGGAAATAAAAATTTTTAAGCAGGCAATTAAAAAGACTAGTAAACCTTTTCTTGACAGTACTAGACTTAACTCTAATGAGACAAAATGACATTTACATGGCTTGTTGCCAAGATATCATGAGCACTTTAGTAACTGGATTCAAAATAGCTGATACAACCTGAAAGAGTGACCTTCTCTATATATTTTATCTTTTGCTTGGTTTGTACTGTGTGCAAGATATGAAACTTAAAATATTAAGACAGCAGTTTAGAAAGAGACCCTCAATTCACAATTTAGCAAGAGGTGTTGGTAATAGTACTACAGCAGAGACTTACTAACTAGATTTGAGTAGCTATTTTTATCTGCAGGAAATATGAAATATATAATATACAGATTTCCTAAATTCTCATTAATATATATATATATATATATTTTTTTTTTTTTTTTTTTTTTTTTTTTTTTTTTTTTGAGCCCAGCCGCACCGCGCTCAGCCAGTGAGCGCCGGCCATCCCTATATAGGATCCGAACCCATGGCAGGAGCATTCCCACGCTCCCAGTGCCACACTCTCCCGAGTGCACCACAGGCTCGGCCCTCATTAATATTTTTTTCAGCAGAATAAAATGATCATTTCTTTGCTAAAATTTTTTCCTCTCCCACACAAATTTAAGCCTAATAATAAGACCTTTAACAAAGCACCTCTAAAAACTATTTAATTTAAATGTAGTTCATATTAAAAATTTACCTATATTTTAATAAACCATATTTGAATATCCACATCATAATAATGTATCCTCAAATATCAAAAAGAAATGCCATTTTTCACTAGATATCCACAATTTCAACAAGAGATGTTTTTGTATATTGGGAGAAAATTAAACTCCTAAAATATAAAAAATCATAAGCATTCAAAATAGCTATCTTGAGATTCCCTTAATTTCATTTGTCCATAAAATTAAGAGCATCCATCATGTGATAGAAAAAATATAAAAAGCTGAATTTCAAGTTTGTGCAAAAGCTGTTTCTCATTCTCCCTCTCTACCCCACCAATCTTAAAAAACAGTTGTATTTTTGCTATACGACAGGGGTATTAATACCTTCTCTATATATTTTATCTTTTGCTTGGTTTGCACTGTGTGCAAGATATGAAACTTAAAATATTAAAACAGCAGTTTAGAAAGAGACCCTCAATTCACAATTTAGCAAGAGGTGTTGGTAATAGTACTACAGCCATTCTAGCTTCAACTGTTGTTCTGGTCTCTTGCTTCAGAAACCACTGTGGCAAACCCAAAACCAGAGATAAATAACGGAGATTAATGCAGTATTACCTTGAAGAAGCAATTAAAACAGGCTGAAAAGCAGCAACTAAACCCCAATCCATTTGCTCTTTCATAATTGGAAGCTGAAGATAATCTTGTTTACTAAACATAAATCACTTGAGATCTGGCCAAATTCTTAAATGATATTCCAGATGGAAATGTTGCAAAGCCAGGAGCTGCTTACATAAGTATTTACTTCCAACTCTAAAAACAAACTGGGCCAGTTTTTCTTGTTGCCTCTAGGAAAGTGATCATTTTAAACCAATGAAACAATTCAACAGGGCTTCCCTAGACCTGCTCATGCTCTATTTTTGGTCCCACCCCTACGCACTTCTTCCAGCAGTATTAGGTTTCTTGCAACTAAGTTTGTTTCGCCTCTTTCAGTATCTATTTTAAAGTCTTCAGGAAGCAAAAAGCAAACTCCATCAATCTTACCTTTTCATATGTTTCTGTAGTATATTCACATTTTCAGGGAAAAAGTCAAGATATAGTCCTTTCTTTTTTTTTTTTTTTTTTTATTCTCTCTGGGGCGCTGTGAGATTTATGCAGACAGGTCTTGCACAGAGGCTGCTGTGTTCCCGGAGTTCATGTTCACATGCGGCCAGTTAGAAACGGTCTGGCTTTATTTTTCATTTCCTTGTGTTAAAGTCACTTAGAAAGAGAGGCTTTGAGAGCTTTAAGGTAAAGTCAGCTACATGTTTGTTTGAAGGTGCTATGTTGACAGTCGAATATTTTGGTAGTTCTAGTTAGTTCAACAACCAAAGGTTTGTGAGGATACCTTCTTTATGACCCTCTTTCTACTAAATACCACGGGAAATGCCAGTGATCCTGATAGAGATCCACTATGCCCCAGAAAAGCAACTCTGTGGCATGTGAATAGGAGCTTGACTGAGATAAACCAAACAAAAGACAGTCCCCTGTGCCCAGACTAAAATCTCATTAGTTTTAAAATGTGCTGTAAGAGGAAGCCCTGGATTAAATCTCAGACCCCATACATTTTAGTTCTTTATACTACAGCTTCAGATATTCTCTATATACAGTTAAGGAGCCAAGGGTACAAAACATTCCTGTAGACCTCATTTACATCTGCCAAAATCTGCATTACAAGCTCCTACTAAACTTCCCTTTAGTCTGATTTTCCACTCCTATATGCTGCACACACACACACAGCCCAAACCCACACATGTCTTCTGCACCACACGGGATCTATTATTTTCTTTACCCCCTACCAAGGTACCTGGTGAAGACTCCTCTAGAGCCTGCCCACACCACGGCAGCTGTGGCCCTGCTGTTTCCTCTTCCTTTAGGACCAAGAACGCTGCCCTTTCTCCCAGGCCTGGCTGCTTCCTCTAAGGCCACATAACTGGCCAGTGCCAACATTTTGAATGGCTTAACCACTGACTGTTTTTCTTACCTAGTGCAATTCGAAGTTCTGTGGCCTAAAATAGCACGAACATCACAGGACCCAATATCCACAGACAAACCTGGCTTTGACTCTGCTTCTTACTATCTCTGTAACGTGGGCAAATAACCTCTCTAAGCCTCAGTTTTATATCTAAGATGGGGATAATAATAATACTTACCTTTACTATGAAGACAGAAATAGATAATGCATATGCCTTGCACATAGTAAGCTCTCAAAAGATGTTAGCAGTTGTTGTTATTCTGATAATTATTATCATTCTACCACTCTACTACCGTTATTACTGCAGGGACGATAAATTAGCAGGCTTCAAGCCAAATCTGAAGACCTTCTGTTTGGCCATCAAAATATATTTTTCTCTGTTTTATTTTTTATTACCTTTGGAGAAATAAGCATTCTCCACTGTCGCAGTCCTTACCACTCCGAGCTAGAATCTTACGTTCCTATTACTTCATGGCCTCTAAGTTTGTGACCCCCCTACTACCACCCAAAAAAAGTCGCAGGGATAGAAGAAAAAAAAAATTTTTAAGCGAAGACAATTTAGAACTAGGGCAGCCAGACTTTATACCCAAAAAATGCCTTTTTAAAAACCAAAGCTAAAAATAAATAAATAAATAAATAAAAACCAAGGCTGATCAGTTAGCTCAGTTGGTTAGAGCACAGCGTTGATAACACCAAGGTCAAGGATTTGGATCCTTATAATCGCCAACTGCCAAAAAAAAAAAAAAAAAAAAAAAAAGATCGTAGCAAGGAGACACCAACTTCCAAAAAATTTAAGACCTCTCAATCAGGCAAAAGCCACATATGTGACAGGTGAGGGGAAAAGGAATAAACTCTGCTTTGCAGTTCTATGGTCAGTAATTACTTCCAAAACATGGGGAATTTATGAAGTTCTTCTAAAACACAAAATACCACCACTTCCTTTCCTGCTCTGGCACAAAATGGATAGAGCAAATATAATAATGGCAGACAGAGAAAACATACTTCAAAAGTCAGAGCTCTTCCCTACGTGCAAAAGGCCAGGCAGTTTCCTGTTCTAAATGCACCTGTCAGTGGTCAAGACCTTAAATTTACCTAAAAGTTTCACACCTATTGAAAAATTAAATTGTCTGATATTTAATATTTTTTAATTATTACCAACAGCCCACAAAGATTTTCTACTAAAGATAAAAAGGCATGAGTAGGGCCGGCCCGGTGGCGCACTGGATAGTGCGCCGCTTGGGAAGCGCGGCGGCGCTCCCGTCCGAGGGTTCGGATCCCACGTGCAGACCGGCTCCCGCTCACTGGCTGAGCGAGGCGTGGGAGCAACGCTGAGGCTTGCGATCCCGTTGCCGGTCCCGGTCCGGTACGGGGGCAACACTGAGGGTTGCAATCCGTTGCCGGACACGGAAAAAAGACAAAAGACAAAAAAAAAAAAGGCATGAGTAATAATTAAGAAACACATACACATGCCTTCTTATTATATATCATTTCTGGGGGGGGGGAAACTGTAAAAATCACAAAAATATTAAGCATTGTAAGACTAAAGATATTTACCTACCACAGAGATTTACCAATATCATGAAATTAAACAACCATTACTCTCTCTAATTTATTATAAAACTTCTATCTCCTTCTATCATTCCCAAAAGTCTATCCATTGAAAACATTCTCTTTAAAATATGGTCATTTGCTCTAAAATACTCTAAAATAAAAACAAATTGGCTTTTTTCAAGGTTTACAAAAATTTTTCAAAATAACTACAAAGTATTAATGTAGATAGGGCCAAAATTATTGTCGCAATAACCAATACAATGATATTGTATGAGTCCAACTCATTTATGGGATCTGTACACCCTCTGGTCTGAAAATTCAGAGTAAATATAATCAAAGCAATTTACATAGAAAAAAAAAAGTAAGGGCTATTTCTAGGTGACCAGTGGTTATTTCTACATGGCCAGTTTACAGTTATTTTTCTTTTGTGTGTTATGTACGTGTTTTCTAAGTCTTCTGCTCTACAAAAGTTATTACTTTCATTATCAGATGAAAAATGTTTATTTATATATTCTAACAATACTGTATATAAACACTATTGGAGGATCAGGGTACATTCTCCAAAGGGCCCTTAAAGAAATCCTGCAAGGAGTCAGAAGTAAATGTGCAGAAAGCAGCTCTCTACTTAGTATTCCTCACTTGCTTTCCCTCCATTTCATCTTCTGAGAGTTTAATAACCAACTCTCCTCCCTAGAGTTCCATAGCACTTAAGCTCAGTAACACACAAAGTTGTCCTTTCTGCTGCCAGCTGGGCATGTTCTCTAGTGCTCAATGCTTCTATCTTATACTCCAGGCTGCTTTCAACAGGAACCGTGTTTATATTTGTTTTATATACCTCTACAGAGCTTAGCACAACTCTCAACACACAGCAGGCTTCCGATATCTATTTGTTAAACATAAATGAAACGACTCACCAATAAATTAATTAACAGTAAAATAAACCCAGCCTTGTGCTTCTTTGCCTTTAGAACCAGTGCTATAATCGCATTCTGTGTAAAAACAGACTGAGATGTGGTCCCACTGACCAATACCAGGACCACTGATCGGAAGGCTTTCAGAAAACACCCACAGCACTGAAGGAAGAAGTGGCTTCTCCGTGAACCAGCTCTGAACTTCCAAAGTAAGAGAAACAGACCCTAGGGGTCCCATATCTCAAGAAAACAATGAAATTGATTCCTGTTCCTTCCATCATTCCTTTGGAAAGGCATACAGTGTTAGCTCTGGACTCCTAAACCAATTTTACTATTCCAAAGAGAACTAAATCAGCAAACAGTATGAGGCAGGAGTAGCTGATCCCTGCTGGGAAATGACCTGCCCTCCTTTAATGACAGTGGTGGTTATCTCAGTTTACAAAGCCTATAAAGCACTGGCAGGGTTTTCAGGGTCTTAGACAAGGCGCTATTATTACAGTGACGCTGAAGACTGGCTAATAACAGAGGAAACATCCTTCTACTCTTTGGCTTCAATAGATTTCATTATATTTTCTGTGACTTCTCAAACCAGTGGGTGTACAAATTGCATGAGGAAAATATGAGTGTGTAAAATTAATTTTACTAGGTGCTGTGATGCTACTGTTGATCCTTAACGCTGTAAACTTGAATTGTGAAACTGAGCAGAAACTGTCATCTATACAAACTGGAATTTAGAATAGCAAAATGGGTGGGTGACTTGGATTTGATCTCCCAATGAAACTGGATAGTCCTGTCTGCCCCAAAACATAGCAAAGAATGATTTTTGTTTTGCCAGTCTAAGCCACCAGGAATTGCTGTTGGTGTGAGGAGAAATCCACAGAATAAGCAAGAAAAATACAATAAACCACATAATCTTTTCTATTTTCACATACAAGCTAAAAGTTAAGGGATGTCTTTATAAACATTCCTAACTCAACTTCTTTGACTCTAATCTTTCAGGCAGTTGTAATGTAACATTTATTGTCAAACACGCAACTCTTATGATTTCAAAAATGCCCTTCAAGGAAACACCCGTGCATCTCCCAGACTATTTGTGTTTTACTACAACCTCTGTTTTAGATTTCTGAGGCCTAATTTGCCTAAGCTTTTCTCTGTTTTCTTCACTGGACTATAATTTTTAGGTACATGAGCTTTTTAAACAAGCACAGCTGTAAATAGGAATATGAAAATTTTGTACTGGGGAAAAAAGCAACAAACTTACCAGCCTCTTTAGTTCTGCCAAAGAGCTATTCCACAAAGTCTTTGCAGTGGGAAATGGATAGGTGGCCCTATGTAACACAAGCAGATCCCAGGAACAAAGTTCTTGGCCCAAACAGAAAAAAAAAAAATGGCTACCAGTCTTTCACACCAATAACTCCACTGATGGCTGCCAGTCTTTCACACCAATAACTCCACTGATTCCGGATGTGTTTCCAAGGTGATATGCCTGAAAAAGCATAAGGATCTCAAATTACAACCATTATCAAGAAGCATAAGAATGCCACATTACAACCCTCTGAAAATGAACTCTCTTTGACTAAACCCAGTGATAATTAAAAAGCCGTATTTTATCACCAATTCTCCACAATAGAATCAAAGGGTGCTGCATTATACCCGAAAGCCTTGATACCCAATAATGCCATTTCTAGAAGATGTACATTATGTACATTCCTAGGTAAAGAATTATATACAAAAATGTTTATTCATCAGAGCACTACATATGTAATGAATATTTGGTTAAAAAAAAGTGTCCAATAAGGAAGTGGCTAAATATATTATTGTACATTCATATGATGGAATACTATGGAGCAATTATAAATCATGTCTTTAAATAAGAATAATTAATGTTAACTGAGCACTTATAATGTGTCAGGCCTGCTCTGAATACTTTATGCAAATTAACAAGTTTGTTGTAAGTATTACATGATTTAATGCTTACAACAAACTTGTAAGGTATTATTATCATAATACAGAACCAACCTAAACGTCCATCAACGGACAACTTGATAAGGAAAATGTGGTATATGTATTCAATGGAATACTACTCTGCCATAAAAAAGAATGAAATTCTGCCACTTGCAGCAACATGGATGAGCCTGGAGAAAATTACACTGAGAGAAATAAGCTACCCACACAGAAAGAGAAATACTGCATGTTTTCACTCATAACTGGGTGGAAGGGTGGGAGGGAGGAAGCAAGGAAGGAAGAAAAAGAAAGAGAAAGAAAGAAAGAGAGAGAGAGAGAGAGAAACAGAGAAGGAAGGAAGGAAGGAAAGAAGGAAGGAAGGAAGGAAGGAAGGAAAGGAAAGGAAAGAGATGGTGGGGAGGGAGGGAGAGGGATTGGGGAGTAATAGGTCATGTGGAGGGCATAGGGAAAGATTACAATTTGTAATAATGAATATGCTAATAATAATTTTAAAAAAGAAAAGAAAAGAAAAAAACCCACCCAGTAGTTTAAAAAAAAAAAAAGGTATTACTATCATTATCTCCATGACTATCCCTATTACAGATGAGAAAAGTAAGACACAGAAAGGTTGAGTGACTTGCCCAAGGTGGCACAGCTAAGTGGCAGACCTGTGTAGAATATTTAAAGGCATGGAAAAACACTATACCAAAATAGCAAATAAAAAATTAAAATTATATCCAGTATAGACCAAATTTTATTAACTATCAGCATATGATTGTGTGTATGTATGTTTCAGCATCCACAGACATAGAAAAAAATAATTACTAGAAAGAAATACACAAAAATTTAATGGTGGTTATCTCTAGTTGATGGGAATACAGTGTTTATTATTTTTTTATACTTTCTATATATCTAAGATATTCTACAGTATATATGTGTCACTTTTATAACCAGAAAAAATTACATTTAAAAAACTAAAACTTCAGTTGAGGTCCAGAGGTAAAATGTCAATATTTCCATTCACTAACATGCCCATATTTTCCAAGCACAGACATTTTTGTCTGCCAGAATATACACTGAAAACCAAAGCATTTTTCAAATGAGTACTTCTTCAAAGCAACTTCTTCAAGTTTTATATATAACAAAATCTCCCTTAAAACTTTTAACTAGTCCAGTCTACTGATTTTCAGGAAGCTTACTAATAACAGAATCCCTGTTGAGGTTTGAATTGAAAAATACAGCTAACTGGAAAAAAAAAAAGCACTTTATTGTAAAGATACCATCTGAAAGAATTTTATTGGAATTAAAGTTTTAAATTTGTTCCTTGCTAATGTTAGAAAATAATCACTCAACCATGGGTTGGTCAAAGAATTGGCAGGAAGAAGCTGGCCTCTTAGCTCCCACTTTCACAGTCCTTAGCTGTACTCTCACAGCTCAATATGCAAAGATATGGGGGAAGTAGTACATTTTAGAGGGTATATATAGCAAAGCAAAGACCCAAAGACCAGAAAGCACAGTGAACTCATTAGATTCAGTCTTTCATTTAGAACTATATTTAAAATTTCTCAGCATTCCTTACACCAAAATAAACTCCTGATTGCTCAAGATTCAAGTGTTAAGAAGAAAGGAATCATAAAAACATTAGAAGAAAATAAAGATGACCCAAACCCCAGGAACCATAAAAGGCTAATGCATTTGACTATATAAAAATTTAAAGCAAAAATAAATAAAGTTAAAAGATAATCTGGGGCCGGCCCAGTGGCGCACTGGAGAGTGCGCCGCCTGGGAGCGCGGAGGCGCTCCCGCCGAGGGTTCGGATCCCATGTGGAGACCGGTTCCCGCTCACTGGTTGAGCGCGGTGCGGGCGCAACACAGAGGGTTGCGATCCCGTTGCCGGTCCCCGGTGCGGGCGCGACACCGAGGGTTGTGATCCTGTTACCGGTCAGTAAAAAAGACAAAAAGGAAAAAAAAATGTGGTAATTATCTTAACAGCCATTTTTTTTCCAAATCACAAAGCATAAATGTACTATATTTTTGTTAAAGTAAACATACGGTTTTTATAAAAATAATTTATCCAAAACAAACTCTGGTGCTGACACACAGCTTTCTTATTGTTTCCTTCATTGACACAAAATAATTATTTAAAAGAGTCTAGCTGGAATAATATACAAATGTAGTTGGATTTTTAGGATGTCTAAGGTGAAGCATAACAGAAACCTGTAAACTGGCAGTTTGGGGAAGCAGTGTTAGATTTCTTAGTATTCAAAAGCTCTTGAGGAGAAGCCCCCAGGTGTGGTTGAAGAGGGCCTGCTGGTTGGGACTCTCTGTTGCGTGATCCTGAGAAAAGTCTGCCTCCTAGTTTGTTCCTCTTTCTTGCTACAAACGTAAATTTTATTAATATACAAAATAGTACTCACAAATCAATAAAAAAAGATGAAATACAGAAAAGGAAATACAAATAGCCAATACATAATATATATAAAGATACCCGGCCTCATGCATAATTAAAAGTAATGAAGATCAAAACACCACTGAAACAACAATTGTCATCCATATGTACAAATATTAAAAGTTGCTGGGGGTGTGGGTAAAGATAAAATCTTACACACTTTGGGTGACAGTATAAATTGGAGCAACATTCTTGGAGGGCAAATTGGCCTTTCTATCAGAACTCACCAATACCACTGATTGTAATTTACCCTATAGACATAGTCATGTAAGTACCAGGATATATGGGCAAGGATGTTCACTGCAGCATGGTTTACAGAGGTCAAATAAACAAATACACAATCCAAATTTTCATTAGAAGAGAACAGATTAAATCAAGGTACATCCAAACAAAAGAACACTATTCAGCCTTTAAAAAGTATACAGTAGATCTATATGTACTGATATGAAAAAATATCCAAAAGATATTAAGTGGAGAGTAGCATTTTTAGTATGATCTTATTTGAATAAAATGAAAGGGTATAAATAAGAAGAATGTATAATAAACTATTAAGTTGAGGCTAGAGATTTCATTTTTACTTTTTATTTTATATATTTCAGTAACTTTCATACTTTTAACAAAGTACATGCATTGCTTTTATTAAAATAATTTTTTTCAAAAGCCACATAATGGATTCTATATCCCCAGTCAACAAACTTACATTTTAAACCTTTTGTGAAATGTCTGCTCACAATACTCCCTGTCAACACTGTGAAAGCATGTCTTATTTGTGAAATTTAAAATTTAGGGGGAGTTTTGAGTAAAAGTGTTGAAGTACTCAATCTTCGGGGCCAATAAAACTTGCGATTTCTAAACTCAGAAAAAAAGTAACATGCAAACGTACTACTTAAAAACATCACAGAAAAATACATTTAAAAAAATGTATTGTAAACCTTCACAAATTGTCACTCCATCAAAAGTAAAATATGAGTATGTTACATTATTTAACACCATCCCAACACATCTCAGGGACTTGGTACCTCCACAGTTGAGAGTGATTAAAAGCATAAACTTTGGACAGATGAGTATTAACATGCCACCTCCAACACTAACTTGCTTAACCCTGACCAAGTTACTTTACCTCTTCACAGTTCAGTTTCCTCATGTGTAAGTAAAGTCACGAATACTTCCTACCTCAAAGGGTCATAGTAAAACCAAAATTAACTTATAAAATATGCTCAACACTGTACCAGGCACAAGATAAGCAATATGTAAACATTCGTTCATTTAGTTATGAAATCATTATTTCTGAGCTTACTATGAATCAGGCATCATATTAGAATGCTGCGTAGAGGGCCGGCCCGGTGGCGCACTCGGTAGAGTGCAGCGCTTGGGAGTGCGGCGGCGCTCCCGCGGAGGGTTCGGATCCCATATAGAGACTGGTCCACTGACTGGTTGAGCGCGGTGCGGGCGCAACACCGAGAGTTGCGATCCCGTTGCCGGTCGCAGTACGGGCACGACACCGAGGGTTGCGATCCCATTACCAGTCACGAAAAAAGGAAAAAAAAAAAAAAAGAACGCTGTGTAGATACACAGAAAAATGACCATGATCCCTGCTTAAGTTTACAGTCTGGTTGAGAAGGTGAACGTTGAAAAAACACATACAAAATATATCACTAAAAATTGTGGTAAATATTATGAAAGAATATAACTGGGTGCCATGAGACAGACTAACAAGAAAAACCTGAGAAACTGGATCCCTTATATACTGTTGATGGGAATGTAAAATGGTGCAGCCATATGAAAAACATTACAGCAGTTTCTAAAAAAATTAAAAATAGAATTACCATATGTATGATCCAGCAATTCCACTTCTAGATATATGCTCAAATAAAGTGAAAGTAGGAACTCAAAGAGATATTTGTGCACCCATGTTTACAGCATTCACAATAGCCAAAAGGTGGAAGCAACCCAAGTGTCCATTGATGGATGAATGGATAAACAAAATGTGGAATATACATATAATGGAATATTACTCAGCCCTAAAAAGGAAGGAAATTCCAACACATGTTAAAACATGGATGACTCTTAAGGACATTACGCTAAGTGAAATAAGCGAGTCACAAAAGGGCATATACTGTATGATTCCACATATATGAGGTACCTAGAGTAGCTGAATTTATAAAGAAAGGAAGTATGATGCTGGCTGGCAGGGCTAGGGGGAAGGGAGGAATAGGAAATTATTGTACCCCCATTAAGGGTACAGAGTTGCAGTTGTGCAAGATGAAAAATGTTCTGGGTGGTGATGGTTGCACAACAACGTGAATGTACATAGTGCCACTTAAAAATGGTTAAAATAGTAAATCTTATGTTATGTATTATATTAGTTGGCTAGGACTGACATAATAAAGTACCACAGATTTGGTGGCTTAAACAACAGAAATTGATTTTCTCATATCCTGGAGCTAGAAGTCTGAGATCTAGGTGTCAGCAGGGTTGGTTTCTTCTGAGGCCTCTCTCCTTGGCTTGTAGATGGCTGTCTCTCACTGTGACTTTACATGATCTTTCCTCTGTAACTCTGTCCAAACTTCCTCTTCTTTTAAGAACACCAGTTGTACTGTATTAGGGCCCACCCTAATGATCTCCTTCTAACTTAACTCTTTAAAGACCCTACCTCCAAATACAGTCACATTCTGCGGTACTGGGGGTTAGGACTTCAACATACGAATTTTGGGTGGGCACAATTCAGCCCATAACATGTATATTTTACCACAATTTTTAAAAATAAAATTAAAGGGGGGCCGGCCCAGTGGCGCACTGGATGGTGCGCCACTTGGGAAGCGCGGCGGCCCTCCCGCCCGAGGGTTCGGATCACACATGCAGACCGGTTCCCGCTCACTGGCTGAGCGAGGCACGGGAGCAATACCGATGGTTGCGATCCCGTTGCCGGTCCCCGGTCCGGTACGGGGGCAACACTGAGGGTTGCGATCCGTTGCCGGACACGGAAAAAGACAAAAGACAAAAAAAAAAAAAACCAGTTCACCCTAAAATTAGCTTAATGAACATTTTCTGTTAAGTGGCGATATTTCTACAAATAAAAACTTAATGAAATGGTTAAAACACTAAATTTTATGTTATATATATTTCACCACACTAATAATTTTAGAAAAACCCAAAGCAGCAAAAACAAAAACAAAAAAAACACTTTTTCTGAAGATTTCTTAGTACTCTAACAGAAGTGGAAAAATGACACTCTGAAGTAGCACGTTTGTTTTGAACGCAGAGAGGTCCTCCAAATGTTAATTCAAAGTACTGATCTATGATGACTATACGTACCTTTTTGTTGGGAAAATAGAATAATCAGGCCCCTTTGCCTGCCCCTCGGTTGGAGGTGGTGCGGTGCATTCTTTGTAAGCAAATCGTGTGGGTGTGGGTAGAGTTAGTGCGCATGCATGGCACTGAGGCCTGGCTGTGATCTGCCTCAGGCGTCCGCTCTGCATGGCCATGCTCTGGAACCTATGGCTTCCAAGGGCCGTTTTGCTGGTTACCTAGCTCATAGACCTGTATGTGAGGGGTCTGGGGACCCAGCCTTGCATGTGAAGGGTTTGTGACCCAGTCTTTGAATGGGTGTGAGGGGTCTGTGAGCTCCAGACCCAGCTGGAGCTTGACAGTTGGCCCAGTTGGCAGGATTATGGGCAGGTAAAAGAGCCCAAGCTTGACACTCTTTTACATAAACTGCTTGCTCCTTGTCATGACTATTCTTTTAAAAAGGCTTAACTTATTTTGGAATTTTTGTAAAAATTTGGAATGAATTTTCAAGGATTGTATTTTCATTTTTCTTGTTCTCGGTATTATCTATCACTTCCCCTGTGCTGCAGCCACATGAACCGTCTTTCATTTCCTCCAATCACCATCCTTTCCCTGATTTAAGGGTTTCCACATGTTGTTCTTTACCCTCTGCCCAACCCATTTATTTAATTTTATTTTTTTTTTCCTTTTTGTCTTTTTTCGTGTCCGGCAACGGAT
>NW_007726666.1:556818-561712 GCF_000696425.1 Galeopterus variegatus
CCCTCACATACAGGTCTATGAGCTAGGTAACCAGCAAAACGGCCCTTGGAAGCCATAGGTTCCAGAGCATGGCCATGCAGAGCGGACGCCTGAGGCAGATCACAGCCAGGCCTCAGTGCCATGCATGCGCACTAACTCTACCCACACCCACACGATTTGCTTACAAAGAATGCACCGCACCACCTCCAACCGAGGGGCAGGCAAAGGGGCCTGATTATTCTATTTTCCCAACAAAAAGGTACGTATAGTCATCATAGATCAGTACTTTGAATTAACATTTGGAGGACCTCTCTGCGTTCAAAACAAACGTGCTACTTCAGAGTGTCATTTTTCCACTTCTGTTAGAGTACTAAGAAATCTTCAGAAAAAGTGTTTTTTTTGTTTTTGTTTTTGCTGCTTTGGGTTTTTCTAAAATTATTAGTGTGGTGAAATATATATAACATAAAATTTAGTGTTTTAACCATTTCATTAAGTTTTTATTTGTAGAAATATCGCCACTTAACAGAAAATGTTCATTAAGCTAATTTTAGGGTGAATTGTTTTTGTTTTTTTTTGTCTTTTGTCTTTTTTCTGTGTCTGGCAACGGATTGCAACCCTCAGTGTTGCCCCCGTACCGGACCGGGGACCGGCAACGGGATTGCAAGCCTCGGTGTTGCTCCCGCGCCTCGCTCGGCCAGCGAGCGGGAACCGGTCTGCATGTGGGATCCGAACCCTCGGGCGGGAGCGCCGCCGCGCTTCCCAAGCAGCGCACTATCCAGTGCGCCACCGGGCCGGCCCTAGGGTGAATTGTTAAATGGAAAAAAGAATCGGTACTAATTAATGTTATCATTTTATAAAGCAAACTTACTTTTTCATTAAATTTCAGAAATGTGTTAAACACAGATTCAAGAAAAATACCAAAGCTCTCACATTAGAGATCTGGATCAGCAATCAACCCACCTACTCTGTTAGTCCAAGCACTGGCCAGCCTGTGATCTGATACCACTGAAACAGACAGCTTTATCGGCAGAGCTGCGCAAGCATCAAGCATCGTAAACATCATGACTATCAAAGCGTCACAAGCATCAATTAGTCCAAGCACTGGCCAGCCTGTGATCTGATACCACTGAAACAGACAGCTTTATCAGCAGAGCTGCGCAAGCATCAAGCATCGTAAACATCATGACTATCAAAGCGTCACAAGCATCATACTCCAACTTTAATAGGATGCACTCCAAGGAAAACATTCTGAATTATTTAATGTAAAGGATACTTTCTCAACCTTTCTCAAACAGAATTGTTTCTCATTAGGGGTAGTAGATTAGGAAGGTAAACAAGGAAAAAAACACTCCGAAAATTTTAAAGTGCCAAAACTTACCAGTTTTGTCAAAGATTAACCACACCCAAAAAGAGAAAAAGAGAGAATGTCATATTCATATTTGCAGAAAACTGACTACTGCATATTAGCAATGCCTTTTTCTCCTGGTGTAATAGATCTCACCCACAAAAAAAAATTCTATGACATTATGTGTGTACATGTACACACACACACACTCACGTATCCAAAATATATAAGGAACATCCACCAGAAACTAACTGGAAAAACATAGCAAAATTTCATAGAAGAGAAAGCATGAAAGGTTAATAGAAAAATGGAAATATATCTTTAACCTCACTGACAATCAGAAAAATGAAAATTAAAGCCAAAATAAGATAAATTATACTATATAAAAATCACATCTCAATTTTAAAAACACACAATAAGAAATAATTTCACATCCACAGGCAAAAATTTTTATTTATTTATTTTATTTTAATTTATCAATATGCAATGTAATTGATTTTCATGTCCCTTTACCAACTCCTCCTTTAAATGTCTGATCACAGCAAGTGCTGTTCAGGATGCAGAGCCACAGGCAATTTCATTTACTGGTGTACTGTACCCTGGTACAACCACTCAGGCAAATAGTTGTCACCAGCTAATAAAATTAAACTTGGATGTACTCTATGACCCAGCAATTCCACTCCTAGGTTTATACCCTAGAGAAACTCCAGCACATGTGCAACAGGAACTATATTCGTACACTCTCTCTCATGATTACAAAAAGTGACACAAACACAAATGTTCATTAGCAGTAGAAAAGTGTGACATTGTGATATAATAATAAATATATATTTCATATTTGTCCCCCCTTCATAGCAGAGATTTTCTAAAACCCTTGGAATTTCCTTAGGTGAAAAGAGGGCCTTTTGTCATTCATAATAAGCCTCTTCCAATCATACCCACATTTATGCTAATGAGGTGACTCTTCGAGGATAGGGGATGGTTGCCAGAGGAACCATGCGATTAAAGGGTTGGAACTTTCTTCCCCACCCTGACCTGTGGAGAGAAGGGAGGGGCTGGAGATTGAGTTCAATCACCAATGGCCGATCAGTCATGCCTACGTAACGGAACCTCCATAAAATCCCTACACAACAGAGTGCAGAGAGCTTCCTGGTTGGTGAACAACAACACACCCACATGCCAGGAGGGTACCCCACGTTCCATGGAGAAAGAAGCTTGGGCCCTTCCAGACCTGGCTATGTGTATCTCTTCATCTGGCTGTTCATTAGTATTTTTTAATAGAGCCTTTGTAATAAACTGGTAATAGTAAACTTGCCTTGGATTCTGTGAGCAGTTCTAGCAAATTACTGAACCTGAGGAGGGGATCATGGGAATCTCTGGTTTACAGCCAAGTTGGACAGAAGTCATGGATAACTTGGGGACTTACTACTTGCAACTGGCATCTGAAGTGGGGGAGCAGTTTTGTGGAACTGAGCCCTGAGCCTTTAACCTGTGGAGTCTGAGCTAGCTTCAGGCAATTAGTGTCAGAATTGAGTTAAACTGTAGGACACCCAGTCGGTGTCTACCAAGAACTGGAGAATTGGTTGTTGCGGGAAATATTCACACACATTTGGTGTGAGAAGTGTTCTGTGTGAGTATAGGGGAAAAAATGTTTCCTCTTTTAAAAGTGTGTTATAGGGCCGGCCTGGTGGCACACTGCTACAGTGCGCTGCTTAGGAGCCCGGCGGCGCTCCCGCCGAGGGTTCGGATCCCACGTACAGACCAGCTGCTCACTGGCTGAGCGAGGTGCGGGTGCAACACCGAGGGTTGCGATCCCGTTGCCGGTCCCGGTCCGGTACGGGTGCGACACTGAGGGTTGCGATCCGTTGCCGGTCACGAAGAAAGACAAAAAGGAAAAAAAAATTTTTTTTAATTAAAAAAAAAAATAAAAGTGTGTTATAGTCCTACAATACAATGATATACAGCAGTAAAAAATAAATAAAATATAGCTTCATGAATAAACATGGATGAATCTCAAAAACAAAATCTTGAGTAAAACAGCAAGGTACAGAAGTGTACATGTTATGCAATTCCACTTACAGAAAGAACAAAAATAGCTAAAATTAAATGATGTGTGATTTAGAGACAAATACACAAAAGGCAAATCCATTTTTTAAAAAAAGCAAGGGAATGACTAAAAAAAAGTAATGGTTCCCACAGGAGGCCGGGGAACAAGGAGATGCAATCAAGGGAGTACATAACAGGGGCTACTAAGGTGATGCTAATATGACAATATTCCATTTCATCAGCTATGTAGTAGGTACCAGTGTTAGTTTTATAAATTTTCTTTAAATTATACATGTGCTTTAAATATTATTTTATATGTATACCTCACCTTTTGATACATAAAATAATGTACTGAACAGCCAAAAAAAAAGTAAAATAAAAACCAAAAACCAAATGCTATTTTTTAAAAGAACAACATGAAACGGCTTCAATTTCAAGAGGTTGACAGCCTGGTTATCAATGTTAAGTCCTTAAGGAAGTAAAAGCACAAATAACAAAATGGAAGGATTCCATAAGATTGAAAAGAGCTTGCTGAAAGAGAATTTTAAATGGACAAGAGACCTCAAGAAATTTCTGGAAAATAGAACAGGGAACAGGAATGTGCTGACAGATGAAACAGAGAAGGGAAAGCTGCTACCCCAGGACCACCAAGAAGGCAATCTGCTCAAAAGAATCCCAGGGAGGCTCTGGGCTCAGAGCCAACAGGTATCACAGAGGGGGGAGGATGACACAGGCCAGGAAATGAGGGGATGAAGTGATGACAGTTAGCCCACCCACACCACAGTCCCCTTCCTCTAACACAGCCTTCAACCTGGCCAAGCGTAATGACAGACAAACATCTCAGGGTCCATTTCCACAGAAACTGAACCAACTGTGGCAGTAGGGATGAGGCTCCCAGTATGAATTTTGGTACCTCAGAGTAAATCCTTCCTCATTAGAGTATTTTTTGTGTGAAGCAAATCAAAGCTGGTCAGCAGACAACCCAGTACTACACAAACACACTGCCCAACTGGAATGCCCACTCAGGGGAGAGAGGTATAGCTGGAGGGGGGAAGAAAAAAAAAAAAAAAGCCTCTACATACAGCTTTAAAAAAAAAAGAGTAGAGGAAACTCTCCCCAGTCCTTCATTCTTAATTACAAATAGGCAACCAAGCCTATAAGGAAAACATGGTAGAGGGAGGTATTGACCCTGAGAGGAAAGAGTTAATTCAGGAAACAAGAATATTATAATACAGCTCAAGGAGATTTAAGAAGATACTACAACCATTAAACAAGAATAAGACACAATGAAAATAAAATGATTATAGAGAACAATAAAGAACTTTTTAAAATATTTTTGAAACTACAATTGCCAAAATAAAATTCAGTAAAAGTACTAAAAGATAACCATAAGGAAATCTCTCAAAATGTGCAACAAGAAGACAAAAGGATAGAATGTATGAAATAGATTAGAAACAAAGACCCAATTCAGAAGATGCATTATGCAACTAAAAGTTTCCCAATTTGTACTATGTAAATCTTTCC
>NW_007726666.1:562378-563974 GCF_000696425.1 Galeopterus variegatus
CAATTCAGAAGATGCATTATGCAACTAAAAGTTTCCCAATTTGTACTATGTAAATCTTTCCCTACCCCAATCCCAAAAGATCACTGAGCCCATGGTAGCCACCTGATCCAGGGGGAATTCAGCCAATCAAGTTATCTCTTTTGAGGATTCGAGTTATGAAAATATAGGTTCAGATAAGAGGCTAAAACCAAAAGGTTCTGTCAATGCTGGTAGGTATAAATATTTTGACCCATGTGAGAGAGAAGGGAACAAAGAAGCAGAGAAAGGAAGAATGAGAGCAGAGGCAGTGACTATGATTCTTGATTTTCTAGTCCTTGCCATAGTCCCTAATGGGTCCAGTACTGTCACTGAGATTGGCTGTTAAATCCAAAATTTTCAGGTTTTGGGTTTTTTTGTTTTGTTTTGTTTTGTTTTTAAAGTTAACTTGAGTGGGCTTCTGTTGTTTGCAGCCAAAGAACTCTGACTAAAACGTCAGGTACTTATTGTCTGTACCTGCACAGTAACCAAGAGTTTCCACATCGTGTCTGCTGTACCATGGGAACATCCCGCCTTCCCCTTCGGCAGTCAGCCGTGCAGCACACAATCTTGGCTCTCACTGCCTGTCATACTGTCAGCATTCTGCACAAATGTGAGCTGTGTGGCATTGTTGAACGTTATTAAGAGTATATGTGATCAAATGCTCCTAATAATTAAAATGTCAAAACCCAAGAGTAAACATATCCGGAATTCAATAAAACATTCAATGAAAACTTGAAATTGTGGAACAATTAGAAAAGGGAGGAGAATGTTAACTTGTCTTACAATATGGAACAGGAGAACAAATAGTTCAAGATTTGGAAAGAAAATGAACAAATTAATGTCTTTTGTATCCTCACTGAGTTATTTAATCAGCTTGAAAAATTACAAAGCCATGTAAAATTTCTCTTTTGATGACCTTAGTAAATCTGATTTACTTAGAAAACGCATGGAATGCCATTGTCTAGATTAATCTGCACTGAACAAGGAAAAAATATTCTTGGAAGTTCAAGAAATGGAAGGAAACTCTTGCACACATGGAAGGTAACTTTCATGCATCTCCTGGCTGATAATGCAAGTCAAACCACAGCACAAGAATCTTAAGCCAATGTCTGTGACCCTGAACAATGAACACTGTGAAACTGAGCAGGGGACAGAATGGCTTCCAGGGTAAAGAGATAAAATATGCATGCAACGACCAAGACTTGTCTTTCCCTTCCCAGACTCTCTGATCTCTCAATCAGTAAAATTACTTTAAATATATATGCATATATGTATATGTATGTATATTATATATGTAAACACACACACACAAAACCAATTCAATTGCCAATTTTCTCTTTTTCCAAGTAAAGATGATTCATTTGAAGCCATTACTATTACTAGTGTTACAGCATGTTACAGCCATGCTACAGTGAGAGAACACTGAGGCTTGTAGCAGGAAGCAGAGTTTATTGATGCCAGCAATTGCTCAGCGGACTTGTGTCACAAAGGCTGAGCCCCAAACACAGCGGGGCTGTCTCTTTTATATTGTTACACTTCCAGTTTTTAAAGTGGGTAAGGGGTGACTTTATATGGTTA
>NW_007726666.1:564604-579212 GCF_000696425.1 Galeopterus variegatus
CTCTTTTATATTGTTACACTTCCAGTTTTTAAAGTGGGTAAGGGGTGACTTTATATGGTTATAACTTCCATTTAGGCAGGAAAAGTTCCAGGTTCATTAGCGTTACAGCAGGTCAGGAAAGTCAAATGTTGTGTCAGCCGTTGCAGCAGAGTGGGGCACAGCTGAACATATATGATAGCACGGTGGCACGCAGTCAGGAGAACATAGGTGCCTCACTAGACACTATCACCATCATCCAATTTTTAAAAAGCACATTCTAATACCAAAAAAAAAAAAAAAAAGAGGAGGAAAGACTTGATCTCAGAATTTTCTAAATCCCTGGAAGATGTCATCACAGGCTAGTAAATATACTTACATTAAGTCCATTTTGTAACACAGTTTAGCAGGTTTTGCTTTAACTACGATTTGAGATTCATTCACTAATCACAACCTCCATTACTCCATTAGTCCCTTCCCTCAAAAGGTTATCATAAGTAAGGAAAGCAATAAATATACAAATAAAATATTTAAGAATAATACAGTGTTTGGGATCCCAGAAATATGATACGGATGGCTTCAGGTAAGTGAGGGCTGAAAAGCTTCTTTAGTCAATTAAGAAAGAAAACTCTGAATGGGTGGAGGAGGAAAATATAACAGCAGCAGCACAGTGTAAACAGAGGGACTTTAAAGCAAAAAACAGGAATGCTCTAGGATACATGAAAGAAGAGGCCTCAGCTGAGTAGTGAACTGACAAGGGGTACCAGTGTGAGAAAGAACTGGAAAGTTCAGTGGGGTTTCACTGCATGACAGGCTGCAGAGTTGGTACTTTGTTCAGAAGCAACAAGGAATCTCCAGTGGAACTAACATGACACAGGAAGCATATCAGGAATATTAGCCCAGAAAAAAGCTATGACTTTAGTGATAAATTTTGGTAACTTGAAGCAATTTACTGGGCAGTTGGTCAGTTACCCCTAGGTATGGCTTATAAGGTTCTGTTTAAGAAGATTTAGTCCCACCTACCTTTTGGGAGAATGTACTGTCACTGCTTCTACACTCAGAGCCACAATGGCAGTGACTATCTAAATCCCATTGAAAATCATGTCTGTTTCAGGTACAGCTGCCAACTCCTCTAGGAGTTTGCTCTTGGTGACACAGAGGTAGTATCATTGGATTTTCTTACTGGAAAAAGAAAATCAGGAAAGGGAGTTGTTTCAAAAGAGAATCAGAAGTGACCAATTAATAGAAAGGTCTTCAGATCCCTATATTGGCCAGCCACCAAAAAAGGAAAGAAAGAAAGGAATGTCTGCTAGACAATTGAAAATTCATTTGTTCATTCATCCAACAATATATTTTGAGCCACTACCTGACACCTATTAAGTGTCAGGCACTTGAACAAAAAAGACAAAGATCCCTGCCCTCATGAAGTTTACATTCGAGCCAGGAGATAGAGACAATAAACATAAGTAAATATATTATATAGTATGTAAAAGTGCTTTGGAAAAAAGATATAAAAGAAAAAGAAAAACAAAGATTGGAACTAATCTAAAACAAAAAAAGAAAAGAAACACTAAATAAAGCTAAGAGAAAGGAAGAGATAAGTTCCCCAGGGAATGGAGTATTTGGTTAACGCCACTTCCAGTTCTCAAATTCTACTATTCCATACCAAGGAGTTTGACACAAACAGCCCCAACCCTCTTGCTCAAGCAGAAGGCAAGATCAAAGAATCACAGAGTTGTTGTGGCTTGAAGAGATATCAGAGACACATCACCTCGGAACTGTCATCTTACAGATGACGAAATGGAGGCCCACAGTATTTAAAGAATTTCATCTAGGAGCAAAAGAGGACTACAGACAGAAGGTGAGTTCCAAACTCTCTCGCTTTCCAGTAACTTCTACTAAAAGCAGAAGAGGGTAAGAAAAAAATTTTTTTTCTTTTCTCTTTAATTTTTTTTTTTTTTTTTTTTTTTTTTTTTTTTTTTTTTTTTTGTGACTGGCCAGTACAGGGATTCAAACCCTTGACCTTGGTATTATCAGCACCACATTCTAACCAACTGAGCTAACTGGGCAGCCCTAAAAAATTTTTTTGATTACACAAATGGCTTAAGCCATATAACAGCAATAAAAACAGCAAACACTTACATAGCACTTTCTTCATGCCAAGCACTATTCTAAATTCTTGTCGTGAATAGTAAACTCACTTAATCCCCACAACAATCCTACAAGGCAGACTCCAGAGTCAGAGCTTTTAACTCCAAGCTACCCCCTTCTAATTATTTATGCACGGCTTCATAAAGCATAATCTTTATCATTAATTAGGAAATTAAGTTCTAGATTTTTCATTTGAGTCTAGGAGAATTAGAACATATTTGTATGTTGAAAATGCAACTATTTAAGCTTCACTTGAAGAAAACATGCTTTAGAAGTAAAGAAAATTTGAAACTATCTATTATAACAAATACTATGCTAAATACATTGATATTCCATTAATTCAGCAAAAGGTCCTTAAAGGTATGTTTTCAACTACATACTACTTCAAAATACTCTTTCAAGATGTTAATGCAGGGCCGGCCTGGTGGTGCACTGGATAAGTGCGCCGCTTGGGAAGCGTGGCGGCGCTCCCGCCCAAGGGTTCGGATCCCACATACAGACCGGTTCCTACTCACTGGCTGAGCGAGGCGCGGGAGCAGCACCAAGGGTTGCAATCCCGTTGCCGGTCCCCGGTCCGGTACGGGGGCAACACTGAGGGTTGCGATCCATTGCCGGACACGGAAAAAGACAAAAGACAAAAAAAAAAAAAAAAGATGTTAATGCACACTTTTTTTAAAAAATAAAATTCTGGCTCGGCAGGGTTGGTTTTGGTTTTTTGGGGTTTTTTTGGTGGCTACCTGGTATGTGGATCCAAACATTGACGTTGGTGTTACAAAGATGTGCTCTAACCAATTGAGCTAACTGGCCAGACCTGTGTTTTTTTCTTTTTTTTTTTTTAAACAAAGCCTATGCTCTGGTTAAGTTTTACTATTAGAATCATGATACTTACCGATAACATATAACATGTAATTGATAAAATACAACATATTTTTAAACTAAAGATAAAAGTTGCCTTTCTCAACACAACTGAATATAGATTTTGTGAAATGCATTATAATGAGTTACCACCTGTGTGTCTAAAGTTGATGATCTTTGCCTTCAGTTAACTAGGTTCATTTTTATTTCAACGAACTTTTAAAAGAGTTTTGACTATGTGTCACGCACCATTACAATTCACTCCATGGGTCAGTCCACCCATGGGTCTGTCCAGTTGTATCAGAATTTAATCATATAGAATAATAGCTGAATATGTGGATCATTGGGTACAGCTCACAACCATTTTATTACAATGATTTTGGAGGTGATATAATCTGCATTACACAATAGGAATGATCTGTACTATTTGCATGCACAAATCTCAAAGCAACTTCTAAACCTTCACTGATTAAATTGTTCCTCTCTAAAAAAGCCCTTTATGCTTTTTCTACGAAAGAAGAGAGTTGCTCTTTCTTACTTGAGCAAAGCTGGGAGATGCCAGGCTCCCTATACTTCAATACAGTAGTATATTTAGATATGATACAGAGGAAAATTGCTATGTTGGCACTTACATTCCACATTTTTTCTCATCCTTAGAAGCATCCCACTTCACTGTACCATACTTTCAAACCCACAACCTCTCCTACTCTCATCATATTTCAAAACCTTCACTGGCATACTATACACATATATCTTTCTCCTTATCTTTATCACCACGGAGGGCCCAACATGGAACTATTTTTGAATGGCCTGCCAATACTCAATTCCACCATTACGTGAGTGCCAAACATTTGCAAGGCACTGTGACAGCCCTGTAAAGAATACAAAGAGGGGCTGGCCAGTTAGCTCAGTTGGTTAGAGTGTGGTGTTGGTCCCATTACTGGCCAGCCCCCAAAAGAAAAAAAAAGCAAAAGCAAAAACAACAGATCCCACAATATGCAGAGGGAAACATGATCTGTTCTATGATCCACAGTGTCCACAAGGTAAAAATAAACCAGTTGCTCAGAGAAAGAACAACTATTTTTGCTGCTAACATCAGAAAAAAATGTATTGTTGGGCTGAGCCAGTGGCGCACTCGGAAGAGTGCGGCGCTGGGAGCGCGAGCACAGCCGGTCTCAAAAAGGACAAAAAAAAAAAAAAAGAAAGAAATGTATCATGCCATTCCTAATTGAAGATTCTGTCTAATGTAATAAATAGTCTAAAGATTTTTTTTTACCATAAACAGTGGTTAGTTAAGTTTGAGTAGGGCTGAGAAGCTCTAAAGAAAACTAAGAAATTTAACATGGACACAGGCAGAAGAGCAGGGCTTGGCTCTACAATGACAGTCAACTCCATACCCATAGCAGCCACAGAGAAGACACTAAAGCATTACTGCCACATTTAAAATAACGGTATTTGTGTGTATGTGTGGAATAAAATTTAGATAGGGTCTAAGTAAGTAAATGCCACTGTGTTACTTAACAACTCATTTTTTCTTATACAAACTGAATCACGAAAACATTTTGATGTCAACATTCTGATACTCTATAGAAATGGAAAACAGATCATCACTCTGAAACAATCAAGTGACTTACATCTAGGAATTAATATTTTTAAAACAAATTTCTCCAAAAAAATCTCATTTGACATTCATTTGACTGTACAAAGTTTTTTGCACCATTTAGACTTATATCAGCACAGGTTTATATTCTTCTACTTTGTAAGAACTGACAGGGCAGACTGAAGGAATGCCACTTTGTCAAGTTTAAAATTAGGGGAAAATTTTTATTGGAAGCTAAGTAGGACAAATCCAGTCATCACAGATATCCTTTTAATTATTTGGCTATTCTAATTTTAAAATTTTTTGTTATAAGGAGTCCAGTTTCTAGTTAGGCCGGCCTGTGGCTCACTTGGTAGAGTGCGGTGCTGATAAGGAGTCCAGTTTCTCATCTGGCCACTGAAGGCAAAGGTTTCCCTTCTATAGAGTGAAAAAGAAAAGATCTTTCTTTAGACAACAGAATCTAGAAATGATTAGAAATAAAAGTTCAATTTTTTTTAACCTACCCAGTGACCTACTCATCACTCAATATTAAACAGCCAACAAACACTACACAGTCTTCTGAAGCAGGGTCTGCATAAATTGATTGGAAATAAAAGCATTACCAGATCAGATTAGCTCAAATTCCAATGATTAGTCCCACGCCATTAAGAACATCAACTGCAAGTTTCCAAATGGACCAGCTATTAACATTTATGAATGAAAGACCAAAAAAATTCCAATTCTTATTGCAGAGATTCATATGCCTGGGAATGAGTAACTGACCAAGAGGAAGAACAGACTGAGCTGATGGGCAAATATTTACTCATGAACTTGGTTCTCACTGTTGCATCATTTTTCATTTAGTTTTACAGTCTGTGATTTACAGTCTGTATCATTGCCTAAAAGTATCGATGAAGACAAAGTTCACAGAAAACAAACAACATGTAAATTTAAAATATGATAAGTACTTGTATTTATGTACTGATCTATAACATTCTAAGAATATCTCATTCATATAGTAAACAGGACAGTGGCATTATTTATTTAGCCCCTATCTAATTCTTCAAAGAATTTCAGGTGGCTTATGAGAAATGCATATATTAAAGAAGAAAACTAAAATTCATGATCAAGAAAAGTATAAATTAGAGTAGAAAATGAAGACTGTGGCCAGGGTAAGAGAACCAGAATAGAACTCAAATATGGAGACCATAAGTTACAACAGCAGATTTCATTCTGTGCTTCCTAGCAGCCAAGTTGAAAATGTAAATGTGATTAGTTATATGATTTTTCCATCGGGAACAAACATTTGTGCTCCTCCAAGGAAGCAAAGCAGTTTCCTATCGATACTGTGAAAGAACTGTTCTAAGAGACATTAACAGATATGATGAAAAATTTCCCAATAGCATCCCAACAGCTAATGAGATCACAGAACTATCGTATATGCTGTCTGTGATTTAAACTAAACTCTGCAATAAAAGAGTCAAGATAATATGGCCCAGGTGCACAACTTTTCAAGTGACATAGTGGCCTAAACTGGGAATAAAGGGCTAGAAGTACAACAGTGTGGTTTAAGAGATTATTAACAGTAAAATTCAAAACAAAATTAAAAATAAATAACCACAGTTGTGATATTTCTAAGTTTCCATCCTTACCTCCCTTCTTTTTGAACAAATCCCTGGCCACTGTCATCTATCCCACAGTTTCTGCTCCCATGATGCTTAATTATCATCCCAATCAACATCTTCTAACCCAAAACTAAAATCCCATTTTCATTTACTTATCTGACACTTTTACTTCAATGTCCCACCAGCACCTACTTCACAAGTCTGAAACTAATCTAAGTAATCTGTTCTCCCAAACCCATTTTTTCTTGTGCCATCCCTAGTTTGTCATCTCCTTTCCGTCGCTAACTTCCCACATCCCATCCATAGACTACCTTCCTATTTCCACCTCCGTACACCGCGCTCTATCCACAATGGCCCAAGAGTCACCATCCTAGGTCAGAACTCTGTTACCTCAGGGCCATCACAGCAGCCTCCTCAATCATTCTCAGCCACCTCTCTCTCCCCACTCCAATTTACCTTATACACTATCATAAGCATATTCCTAAGCCTGTGACTAAGTTAGACTACTCAAAAACCTTCATCAAGTTCCTGTGCTCACCTGAAGCAACCTGATATTTCAGGCCTAATCCCCATGGCTTTTTCCCTCGTGCAGTCTATGTGCCAACCTGTCCGTAAGTCCATTTACTCCCACAATAAGCTGTGTCTTTCCACTTTTGCTCATGGTAATACAACCATGGGGATAGCCTCCCCTTCATCTCTGCATGTTAGAAGACCAAGTTTAAATGTTACCTCAATCAGGAAGCCTTCCCTACTTCTCTCAAGAAGTAACCACTTTATCTCTCCTTTCCCCCGACACCTGACTAGGGCTGTAATTCCAGAGAGTAATCATCGCATCTTATCAGTCCCTCTCCTGTCTAGCCTAGATTTCAGATTGCTCCACAATCACCATCCTAAACACACATCCGGTCCCATCATCACACCACTAAGAGTCAGCCCTCAGTTTCCTCATGAGGATACACAAGTCTCTCCACAGTTGGCGTCCCCCACAGCACTCTGTTCATACATCAATGGCTGCACATAAGGAATCACGCTGTCGTTAGCTGTTTACATGTCTGCCCCCTCAAGGGCAAGACCATCTCTGCAATCTAATATAGCCACTCAATCACTCTCTGCATACCATCCTACTTCAATTCTCTGCAGAGCAGGTCTTTTCTTGCTTATTTATTTATTGTCTGTCTCCTTCCCACTAGAATGCACACTCAGTGAGAATAAGAACCCTGCTTGCTTTGTTCCCAACTATATTCCCAGCATCCAGATGATCAAAAGTTCAGGATGGGGGCCGGCCGTGGCTCACTCGGGAGAGTGTGGTGCTGATAACACCAAGGCCGCGGGTTCAGATCCCTATGTAGGGATGGCTGGTTAGCTCACTTGGGTGAGCGTGGTGCTGACAACACCAAGTCAAGGGTAAGATCCCCTTACAGGTCATCTTTAAAAAAAAAAAAAAAAGTTCAAGATGAATTAATGAACAGATGAATGACTGCTGGTGTCTAACTCAGTCGTGGCACACCATAGGTACCAAATAAATGTCTGCTGAGTGAATGAATCCCATCTTGTATAAAAGTTTTTTTTTTTTTTTTTGTCTTTTGTCTTTTTTTCCGTGTCCGGCAATGGATCGCAACCCTCAGTGTTGCCCCCGTACCGGACCGGGACATGACTGCTGGTGTCTAACTCAGTCGTGGCACACCATAGGTACCAAATAAATGTCTGCTTCCCGGTCCGGTACGGGGGCAACACCGAGGGTTGCGATCCCGTTGCCGGTCCCGGTCCGGTACGGGGGCAACACCGAGGGTTGCGATCCCGTTGCCGGTCCCGGTCCGGTACGGGGGCAACACCGAGGGTTGCGATCCCGTTGCCGGTCCCGGTCCGGTACGGGGGCAACACCGAGGGTTGCGATCCCGTTGCCGGTCCCGGTCCGGTACGGGGGCAACACCGAGGGTTGCGATCCCGTTGCCGGTCCCGGTCCGGTACGGGGGCAACACCGAGGGTTGCGATCCCGTTGCCGGTCCCGGTCCGGTACGGGGGCAACACCGAGGGTTGCGATCCCGTTGCCGGTCCCGGTCCGGTACGGGGGCAACACCGAGGGTTGCGATCCCGTTGCCGGTCCCGGTCCGGTACGGGGGCAACACCGAGGGTTGCGATCCCGTTGCCGGTCCCGGTCCGGTACGGGGGCAACACCGAGGGTTGCGATCCCGTTGCCGGTCCCGGTCCGGTACGGGGGCAACACCGAGGGTTGCGATCCCGTTGCCGGTCCCGGTCCGGTACGGGGGCAACACCGAGGGTTGCGATCCCGTTGCCGGTCCCGGTCCGGTACGGGGGCAACACCGAGGGTTGCGATCCCGTTGCCGGTCCCGGTCCGGTACGGGGGCAACACCGAGGGTTGCGATCCCGTTGCCGGTCCCGGTCCGGTACGGGGGCAACACCGAGGGTTGCGATCCCGTTGCCGGTCCCGGTCCGGTACGGGGGCAACACCGAGGGTTGCGATCCCGTTGCCGGTCCCGGTCCGGTACGGGGGCAACACCGAGGGTTGCGATCCCGTTGCCGGTCCCGGTCCGGTACGGGGGCAACACCGAGGGTTGCGATCCCGTTGCCGGTCCCGGTCCGGTACGGGGGCAACACCGAGGGTTGCGATCCCGTTGCCGGTCCCGGTCCGGTACGGGGGCAACACCGAGGGTTGCGATCCCGTTGCCGGTCCCGGTCCGGTACGGGGGCAACACCGAGGGTTGCGATCCCGTTGCCGGTCCCGGTCCGGTACGGGGGCAACACCGAGGGTTGCGATCCCGTTGCCGGTCCCGGTCCGGTACGGGGGCAACACCGAGGGTTGCGATCCGTTGCCGGACACGGAAAAAGACAAAATAAAAGAAAAAGAAAAAGAAAATAAATAAGCAAACCTCAAACAATTTATTAATTTATCTTCTAAGTCTGAATTTGCCTCATCTTTTCAATAAAGAGAAGTTGGCATTATTTCTAATGTCAGATAAGGCCTCCCTCCCAGAGGAAACGCAGCACTACAGTCATTGAGGTCACCAGCTGCACTGTGAAGAGGTCTGGGTTCAGATCCCAGCTCTGTCACTGATCACCTCTATGACTTTGGGCAACTACTTAACCTAACCTGTCCACTTCAGCTCCCTCCTGAAAAGATTAGTAAACCTGTCATGCAAAGCGGCCTATTTCCTTCACAGCCAAATGATTAGTCCTAAATCCTTTACTACCCCTTCTTTACCAGTTGTAAGTTGTTCAATTCACGTCAGAATATTTTAATATGTGGGCCGGCCTGGTGGCGCACTGCTACAGTGCGCCGCTTGGGAGCGCGGTGACGCTCCCGCCGAGGGTTCGGATCCCACATACAGACCGGTTCCCGCTCACTGGCTGAGCGGGGTGCGGGAGCAACACCGAGGGTTGCGATCCCGTTGCCAGTCCCGGTCCGGTACGGGCGCGACACTGAGGGTTGCGATCCGTTGCTGGTCACGAAAAAAGACAAAAAAAGGAAAAAAAAAAAAAAAAAGAATATTTTAATATGTGTTACCTGAACTTCAGTAGGCCATTATTTAAAATTGTATAGGATTATGTTTACAAGGTATTAATTCTCCACTAACTTTTCATAAGTTTACAGCGTTTCAGTGCTCGTCCAGTGAGCACAAGGAACTTCACATTACTGCCATCATTCTAAGACTTCCTGGAACCACAGCAAAATAATGTCCCAAGATGGCACTATCTCACGCAGAAGAGTTATTCTCTTTCCCTTAACACCCCACACAGGAAACAGCACAACAATCAGGTAAGCACATGAACTGTACCTTTTAAGTATATTACATAATAACATGACACCAGCTTAAAAATGGATGATTAAAAAAGAAAAAACATTAAAGGGCTTAACACAAATGTAAGTGCATCTCAGTCAAAATACATTTGACATTATTCAAATCCCTCTAGGGACAATTCTGTTTGGAGTTTGGGAATGGCCAGCTAGGGTTCTCACAGATGGATGTCACTAATTTGGGTAAGAGGCTGTGACTCAACCACAGACAGGATTCACTGAGATTCACACAGACAGGCAGAGAACACAGTGAGTCTTCTGCACAAACACTAAAAGATATTTTTCACAGCCTTATTTACCAAAAAGCAGTGACCTGCCACAGAAGATATTTAGCATAGAACCATTCTTTAAAAGATCAAATTCAAAAGATCATTCTCTGGACCGGCCCCATGGCTCACTCGGGAGAGTGCAGCACTGGTAGCGCTGAGGCTGCGGGTTAGGATCCTATATAGGGATGGCCAGTTGCACTCAATGGCTGAGCGTGATGCAGACGATACCAAGCCAAGGGTTGCAATCCCCTTACCGGTCAAAAAAAAGATCATTCTCTCACAAATCTTGACATTATCGCCAGGCACAGTAAATACTGTCAGCACTGAAGCAGTATGAAAATGTAAGCTTTTATTGGAAAGTAGGAAACAAAACAAAAAGCAAATGAAAGCTAAACCTCTGTTGCTCAAGTATAAACAAGAATATTAGAATACAAGGTTAATAGAACTTTTGTTACTGGCCACATAACTAAGACTACCCACCAAAATGGTTGCTTACAGAGCTTTCTACTATTCTGAAAGCATCTATATTATGTTGATTTGAGTGCATTTTCTCAAAGCTGAACAAGTGGTGACCTGAATGGAGCTGTGACAAATATCCTGCTGGAAGATAATCTTCAGTAGCTGCTGCTATCAATCAGTTCAGTATATCCAAAAGTGTTCCCACGGATTAAAAGAAAAAGATGTACACGTGTTACTTTAAACTCAGTTACTCCTGCTTAAAATCAATGCTGATTTAAGCTATTGCATAAAGGTAGTGCACACAGTAACTTTCTTCCAAAATCAGAAGGTAAAGGGCAATGCCTAGCACAAAAGAGGTTAAGTGCTAATAGCTAAGTCAACAAAAGTATTGAATAAATAATCTTGAATGGTAGAACTTGGCAAGAGTACTTGATACTTTTCAATGAAAGAATACGGTCGCAGCTCTGTGATCTCTCACACTAACCCCTGTTTTCCTAAACATAGAACTCAACATCTGAGGAATTTAAAGCACTTTATAATTGTTAACTCAATTCCCCATTACATTCCTCTATGGTAAAAAACAAATTCTGCAAGATTTATTTCACCCGTGCAGGATGAAAAGTACAAAGATAAAGTGACTGACTTAAAGTAAAACACATCCCTCCATGTCATGGCCAGAAGCAAAACTGAAACATCCTTACTGCATGAAGAGTGACTTTGTGAAAGATTTTGACAGAAACAGCAAAACCCACATGTCCACAGGAATATTAGCCTCTTCAAACACTACAGACCTATTTTTTAAAAAGTCCACCAATGCTCAAAACATTTTAGCAACACCTCTTTTAGGGTTGCCTTCATGCATATAATATTCTTTTGAAATTTTCAACCGTGGCAAATTTGGTTCTTTGAAAGTAGAATTTGATATCTGTAAGTTGGAAGTACACTTAGGCAATAAAGAGAATCATCAAGCTAGATATTACTTTTAATCAAAAGGATAAGTACTTTCCTTACAGAGCTTGTAAAATACTTCTAAAGACAATTCTTTAGAATTGCTCCAAAATTCCCTTCTAACAACAGCAGCTGTGAAATAAGCAAAGTCCCTAGATGACTTCTTTGAAGGGCACACTTCACTTTTTACAATGTCTTTGGTATTAGTATTGTGTGTGCACCTAATCCACTGGATAATGGCCTTATCTCATTCCATTCTTTCATGTTATTCATTCATCCAACATATATTTATGGTGTACTGAGTATGTGCTAGGTAGTGCGCTAAGTCCTGGGGATATACCGGTGAGTAAAAACAGGCCCACCACCTGTCCTCATGAAGCTTACAGTCAAGTGTGAAAACAATTTACATAAACATATAAGTTATAACCAGTAAGTCCAATGGGAAAAAAGATACATGGTAACATAAAGGCCTGTAACAGTGAGACCAACGACTGGAAAAAGGCTTCCCTAAGGAAATGAAGTCTGACCTGACAATAAATAAGTTAACCAGGCAAAGGAGACTGAGGTAGAGATGTGTGGAGATGGGTGGAGGTGGGAGAGGAATAGCGTTACAGGTAAACAGCATGTGCAAAAGCACCGTGGCTTTGTAAAGGGGCATAACACATTAAAATAACTAAAGGAAAGATGGTGGTCCTTAAGTATTGAGAATTAGTGAGTGAGTGGTATGTGATGAGGCTGGAAAGACAGTCAGAGAGCCTTGGACATATTAAGGATCTTTATTTACCCTAAGAGTAATGAGAACCCCAAACGGATTTTAAAATGGGAAGAAGGATGAGGGAGGGAGAATGACATGATGAAATCTATATTGTTTAAATATCACCAAGAATGGGGTGGAGAACCAATGGGGAGTGGCTAGGGTAGAAGCAGGAAAACCAGTTAAGAGTCTGCTATAATAATACAGAAGAGAAGGCGGCGTTAGTAAAGATGGAGAGAAATTAATGAATTTGAGAGATACTAAGGGTAAAAAATCAGTAAAGACTTAGATGGAGCCTCTATTTCATTATTCACTCAAGAATAATACTTTGGGGCCGGCCCGGTGGTGCACGGCTACAGTGCGCCACTTGGGAGCGCGGTGGCGCTCCCGCCGAGGGTTCGGATCCCACATACAGACCGGTCCCGCTCACTGGCTGAGCGAGGTGCGGGCGCAGCACCGAGGTTTACGATCCCGTTGCCGGTCCCGGTCCGGTACGGGCGCGACACTGAGGGTTGCAATCCGTTGCCGGACACGAAAAAAGACAAAAAGGAAAAAAAAAAAAAGAATAATACTTTGGTTTTGCCTAAGAGCTCCTTAATTATCTGCAAACTTACAAACATCATACAATTTCTAAATGGCTAGAAAAGAGGATCTTGACTGTAATCACCACAAAGAAAAGATAAATGTTCAGGGGATGGATATGATATACACCCTAAGGCAATCATTGTATGATATATGCATGTACTGAAATAAATGTACACTGCACCCCACAAATATGTACAATTAAATTTTAAATTTTTTTAAAAAACATCATACAAATGTTAGGATTCTTTTCAATCAGCTTTCTGTATCATATTTATGGTGTTTTGTGGCATATTTTACATAAAGAGGAAAAAGCAGCAAAGAGAAAAACAAAACTTAAGTATCTCATTTTAAGTGAAAATGTGTGTGCCTGAAAATCTGTGCTACACCTGGATAATAAAAGAACACATACCTTCAGAAATATTACTGAGTAAATATTTCTTCCTTGCACAAAAGCATATACTAGAAAATGCAGAAGAGATAATCATGATACTGTGTCAAGTGAAATGTAAGCCACTATCTTGATTATTTCCATACATCATTTCTCCTTTATTACAGGGTATATAAATTGGATGATTTTACAACTCTAAAAGGATGGTATGACTGAGAAATTTAATAATCACCATCAAGTTTCATAATAAACCATTTAGTAAGCAAACAGAATGCCTAAGAGGCTTGCAAGGATTAGATCAATTCCTTCACCAATTATTTTACTCACATGAAAAAGTCATTTTCATATCTATATTACCATGATATGCCATTTCTCCTTCACACCCTCCAGAAAATACAGCTTTTCCATAAGTATACATTACAATGTAAGTCTGGGTTACAATGTCATAGCATACAATGTAATAAGAAGTTCAAAATGTAGTCAGCATTACAGACTACATGAACATATATATACCACAAAAAAGCCTAATTTTGTACTTGAATTGTCCACATGTTTTTGTGTCTGACTTATACAGAACAATTTGTACCACAGCTCAGCACAGACATAAAAGAGTTTTATTAGTCTCCATATATCAACAACAAATGTACCATCTAAATTCTAATTCCACAAGCTAAAAAAAGACAGTTTAATTTTGAGATTTTGCAACTAGAGTTTATACCACCCCTACAAAATGCAGCTTTTGATTTGGAAAGAAACAAATCAAATATAAAAATTACTGAGGAAAGAATATAAAACCATAGTAAGTCAAACTGACTTCTAAAGTCTAAGTGCACTTTTAAACATGCTGCTTTTGGAACTCTAAGTCACAGCCTAGGCATTATTTAAACAGAGATTTTGAATATACAAATTATCCTGATTTGAGCATCACATATTGCACAAAGGTATTGATATTCAACTCTGTACTCCACAGATATGTACAATCAACTATGTTTCAATAAAAAATAAAATTTTTAAAAAAGAGATTCTGCATATGAATTTCTATTTTCCTTCCTTAAAAAAAAAAATCATTATGGTATTAAAGTATATATGAAGTAACTTGAATAGCCTATAATCTTACTGCAGCAGTCATCATCATTTAAGACATATATGTACGCTTAAAACTAAACTGGGCATACAGTGGTATTTGAAGAAATATTACGCTTTTA
>NW_007726666.1:579804-581101 GCF_000696425.1 Galeopterus variegatus
AAAAACAATACAATCGCTTGTGTTTAGGAATTAAAACCTCAAGCCCTACAACACTGTAGAGCGACTGAATAGGGTAATTCACAGAAAAATATTAATTTCCATCGAGCTATGCCAGGGAGTGCTCTCTGTATGCCAAGTTACAGTTCACTTGGGCATTTTATGATCACATTAAAACAGTTGAAAGATGGGGCCCTATCTATAATAAAAATATAGACCCTTTCATGATTTCATCTGCTTGACAAAGATACTTTGCCAATGAGTCTTCAAATTCAATCACGCCACTTCATGCACTCACCAATATTTTAGTACAAAGAGAAATGGATTATCTATCTAAGCCTGAGGTCATTTTACAGTTTCTGAATTCCAAATGAAGAAATTTTCATTCATTCTTTACTTCTGTTGAGAATTATAAAGAAATACTTCTGAAAAGGTGATGAGAACTTCAGGGATTAACCAGGATATTAGAAGTCTCATACCTAATTTTTATGAAAAGAAAAAAATGAGGTTTGTATTTATCGGAGTTAATATGGTATTTTCCAGATTCTAACGGAATCTGATTACTAAAGAATCTTAGTGTGAGAGTTTACCTTTTTTGTTTGTTTGCTTTTACTTTTTATAATGGAATTTTTCAAACACATACTAAGTAGAGAGACTAATACAACGAACTGCCCTTACCCAGCTCAAAAATTAACAATGTATGGCCAATCTTGATTCTGTCAATCATAATCTTCCATTCCACTCCTTACCCCTGCTGGATTGTTTTAAAGCAAACTTCACATATCATATCTCAGATAGGCAGAAAAAATGGCCCCCTAAAGATTTATTCACTTCCTAATCCAGAGAACCTGTAAATATTGCCTTACATGGTAAAAGATACTAAATTAAGGATCTTGAAGAGAAGTTTATCTTGGATTATCCAGGTAGGCCCTAAATGCTATCACATATATCCTTATAAGAGAGAGGCAGAGCAAGATCAGATACAGACACACAAAGAGGTGAAAGCAATGTAAAAATGGAGCAGAGAAATGCAGCCACAAGCCAAGGACAACCACCAGAAGCTGGAAGGGACAAGGATTCTTCCAAAGGTAATGCAGTCCCTGCATACACCTTGATTTTAGAGTTTAGGCCTCCAGAACTATGAGAGAATGAATTTGTTTTTAAATCCACCTAGTTTGTGGTAATTTGTTACAGCAACCACAGGAAAGTAATACAATATCATATAATCTGAAAAAATCTCTGCATGTATCTTTATGAAATAAGAAGTCTTTTTTTAATAATAACGCCATTATCATCCCTT
>NW_007726666.1:581276-583093 GCF_000696425.1 Galeopterus variegatus
AATCCACCTAGTTTGTGGTAATTTGTTACAGCAACCACAGGAAAGTAATACAATATCATATAATCTGAAAAAATCTCTGCATGTATCTTTATGAAATAAGAAGTCTTTTTTTAATAATAACGCCATTATCATCCCTTAACAAAAAATAGTCCCTTAATTTACCTAATATCGAGTCAGAGTTCAAATTTCCCAAATTGTCTCATAATTTTACATTTGTAAATTTACAGGTGATTTATCCAAATACAGTTGATATGTCTCTGAAGTCCCTTAATAATAGCTCCTCTTCCCTCTTTGTTTTTCTTGTCATTTATTTATTGAACAAACTGAGTGATGTGTCCTGTATAAGTTTCCACATCTGGATTGGGCTGATTACAACTCCACAGTACTGTCTGCATGGTCCTCTTTTTCCTGCGCTTCTTATAAACTGGTAGTTAGATCCAAAGCTTTGATCAGAATAATGTTCAACTTTTTGTCAAGAAACTTTACAGATTGTTCTGTGGATTTCCTATTGCACCAAATTAGGAGGCTCATCCATTTCTTTCTCTCTTTGTAATAATAAAATTGATCAGTGGGTTCAGGGGTTATTAGCCCAATCCACCAGTTATACAGTTCCCCATCAGCCTTTGACCTGACAGATTTAGCAGCTACTGATAATCACTCCCTAGATCTGTTATTTCATTAGAGGAAAGAAAATGGTAATATTTTATTTGTACCATTCATACTGCATTTATTAGCTGGAATTCTTCAAAAAGCAAGATTTTATCTAAATCATCTATTTGGTTACTCTGAAATCCAAAAGTTTGGTTTTTGTTTTTTGGGTTTTTTATAGGAATGGTAAAATAAATGCTTAATAGCATCTGGTTTTTAAGGTAGTGCCAGGATGGCTATTTGCCTCTTGACTACAGAGACCACCTTGTCTACAATCAATGATTATAACTTCTCAATTGCACTCAACTTAGTCCTCAAGTTACCAATTCAAATACTTGGCCTACAATATGAAACTCTTTAAAGAATAAAAGCCAGGATCCAACATGACTATGCCAATCTGATGTTAGTTCATAGGGTTTATGCTCTATCAGATCAGTCCAAACTCTTCAACCAACTACTTCAAATCGCCCTCTCTGAGTCTACCTTATCCTATTTCACTGACACAAACCATCTTCTCATTTTAGACTCTGTGCCTTTGGCTCAGTGTTCTACACCTGCCTGTCTCTCTGCAACCAGCTCAGGCTCTGCTCTTCTCCCTCAGGAATGCACACACCTCCTGTTCTTGCTGTCCAGCAACCCTCTTTCTACAAAGAAGGGTACTATCCTTCTTTTAAGAAACTGTTCCTCTTCCCCAGCCCAACTATGTGTTTCCAGAGGGGACTGCCAATTACCAGCTAATTTGTGCCCCTGGTCACAAGTACTGGGAAATCACTCAAGCCAAGCCAACCAGAACCATTCGTGGGATTTTGAGAATTTAGCCTAAGAGAGGAAGGTCAGGCCCTCTTTCTGGGTGATCTCTGGCTTGCTGCAGCCATAACCCAAGCCACGTGGAGAAAACTGACAGAAAGAGCAATGCAGAGATACAATACAGAGAGTTCTGGTGGTACAGAGTTCCCCATTTTGGCTTCCCTGAGACCCACCTCATTTCTCCCACACTATAGCCATGTGTGCCAGTGCCAATAAATCCCCCTTCTATACAGTTTGGATTTCTATAACTTGCAACCAAAAAACCCTAATACATTCTGCAGCATAATTCTTAAACACTATATCCATAGTGACCTCTACCTTTCCAGTTTCTTCTACTTCCTTTCTCTACAAATAACACTTCA
>NW_007726666.1:583760-584836 GCF_000696425.1 Galeopterus variegatus
TCCATAGTGACCTCTACCTTTCCAGTTTCTTCTACTTCCTTTCTCTACAAATAACACTTCATTACACACTGTCCTTTCTGTGTGTCAGACACATAAGTAAACATATATTGTGGTCTTGCAGACATATATCCTGCACACCTTTTGAATCTCCCTCCCTGCCCGCACAGTCCCTACAAGAGTACTAATAGAGCCTCAGTACATAAATAGCAATTACCATGTATTGATTATTGCTTCATGTTAGGCATTTCACATGTGTTGTCTTATTTAATCCTCACAGAAACTCCCTGGGATGGGCATTATTATCTCCACTTTATAGTTGAGGGAGCTGAGGTTCAACAAAGGAAAATAACTTGACACTTTTACTACATGGTACAGCAGGGACCTGAACGACATTTGCACCCAAACTGTATCCTCTTTCCACTATGCCCACGTAGTTTCACAAAATAATAAACATTTGATGATTAACTTACCAGGGAACATAATTTATCAAAGACCTCTATTTAACCTCTGAATTTCCACTAATCTCAAAGTGCATGTTCCTACATCATTAAAAATAACAACAGTAATATATTAATGTATAAATAAATGAGTTACATGAAAATCAGTATCTTGAAAAAGTTATAATACAATTTCTCCAAAATTGCTACCGGCAGCCTGAAGACCAAATGCTGGCATTTCTCTTAAAGTAATGGGTAAAAGAAATGAATATTTAAGACCACTCTGTCAGAACAAGTTGTATACAACTCCCCTGGCAGTAATATTTCAAAACAGCAAAAAGAGATTTGTGAGCACCTGTCAATGTATGACACGCCTACAGCTCTCCAATTGCTCAGAGGAATATTCCTGTGTCATCATTAGACACTAATAGTTATTGAGCACTCCCATGGCTTAAAGGCAAGAACAGAAGGCCTTTAGGAAGAAAATGGTTCCATTTTCATAGCTTAGCAAGCAGAGGGGCCAGGAAGACAGTGATGGCAATCTACTGGCAGAAAACCTGAAAGTCACCAGCTCTCATCTCTACACGATCTCCTTCTTTCAGGCCAGCCTTCTCAATTCCATGCTTGTATCTCCAATAC
>NW_007726666.1:586254-607630 GCF_000696425.1 Galeopterus variegatus
TTTTTCCTTTCCCATTTTCATCACTTTACTTGAGGACTTTATTATCATATAGGCACACTTCTGGGGAATATAATGATTGTTCCTAGAGGGCCAGAAGGCATTGTCAAAGAGACACACCTCTCATATATTATTGGCAACAGTACAACCAAGGGGAAGGTATGCCTGGCATGTACTGAAAAATAGTTGCATCCCCTATTGGGACAAGATTTTGCTAACTTGCATACTTTGGTGAAAGGCATGCCCTAAAGAATACCATTGCCATCACAAATTCAAGAATATCTCAAATGAGATCACATATGTGAAAGTGCTTTGTAAACCATGAACTGCCAAGGGAATGTAAATTACTTCTGTTACTGATGAAGCTATTACAAAGGCACAGACCTGGGAAGCAGGTAGTTGCATGATTCGAAGGAACTAAGTAGGTCTTCAGCAACAAGAAGAGAACAAGAAAGAGAGGTCTCAAAGGATGCAACAGAAAGCCTAGGCAACGAAGGGGATGTGGGGAGGGAAGGGCCCCAGGTTAGCAAACCCCGACCCAATTCAACAAATATCGATTGTCAGGCACTGACCTATGTTTTGGGATATATAGCCAACTTAGCCAAAGCTAATTTAGCCAAAGATCCCTGCCTTTCATATTTTATTCCCTGCCCTTTAAATTATTACTTGATGAGACAGTCAATAAACAAAAGACATAATTAATAAGTAAACTGTAATATGTTAAAAGACAAGTGCAGGAGAGCAGAGTAAGGGGGATGAGAAGTGCAGAGGATTTGTAATAATTTGACCTTAAAAGACAAGCCAAAGAGGAAAATGAGATCAGATCTCCAATGATATTCCTCAAAAACTACATTCAAGTGCAGGACAAATAAGAAAAGTCACACTGTGCTTGAATAAAATTTGCATAAAATTTGACAAATCCAAATTTCCTAGGAACATACAGCTCATTTTCCATACTTCTTCTCCTTCACCCTTGTTCAAAATTATGAACTCAAATATGCTACGTAGCATATATGGGGAGGAAGATATGAAAAGATGTAGCCAGAGGCACAGCAAAGAGAATTACAAGAGAAAAAAACAAAGCAGATGACAGCAAAAATAGTTGCAAACCAGTACCTCAGAAAAGGACAAATTCAACAGGACTTTAAATATCACTCAATTTTTTTTCCTTAGGAAAAGTTGGCTCTAGGACAAGGATGATATATAAGTTTCCTTTTTAGTAACAAGCACAAACAACTGGCAGGGCGTCCCTGGGGCACTGCATTGAGAAAGAGTTCTGGGTCCAGTGGGGAATGAATTAGACATTTCTGCCATGTGCTCAAGATGAGGGAGTACAAGCACACAAACCTCTCACTTGCCTTTCCTTCCCTACGTAGATCTTACTGCTCTCAAAAAAAAAAANCATATATGGGGAGGAAGATATGAAAAGATGTAGCCAGAGGCACAGCAAAGAGAATTACAAGAGAAAAAAACAAAGCAGATGACAGCAAAAATAGTTGCAAACCAGTACCTCAGAAAAGGACAAATTCAACAGGACTTTAAATATCACTCAATTTTTTTTCCTTAGGAAAAGTTGGCTCTAGGACAAGGATGATATATAAGTTTCCTTTTTAGTAACAAGCACAAACAACTGGCAGGGCGTCCCTGGGGCACTGCATTGAGAAAGAGTTCTGGGTCCAGTGGGGAATGAATTAGACATTTCTGCCATGTGCTCAAGATGAGGGAGTACAAGCACACAAACCTCTCACTTGCCTTTCCTTCCCTACGTAGATCTTACTGCTCTCAAAAAAAAAAAATTCAGTAAACACTCATAGCCATCACCTACTAAGTGACAAAAAGGCAACACCAGGAACAGTGGAGGATTTGGAAGTATGGAGTTTGATCCTGGTCCTAAAGAAGTTTATAATCTAATTGAGAAAAAGAACAAATGCATAAAAGATAACACTAGACGGCAGCAAATGACTAAGTTTCTAAAATTTCAGTACAGCGATTCAGATGGCAGGGAATTGCTACAGGAAAAGACAGCCAAGAAAGACTATTAATGCGGGACACAGGCTTCAAACCAGGCTTTGAAGAATGCACATCAATGAAATAACTGGAAAGAGGAAGAACTGGTCCCAAAAGAGATGAGGAAAAAGGAAGAGGTAGGGTGTGTTCAGGAATGAGGAAGAGACCAGCATGGCACCCAGAGCAGTTTGTACAGGGCACCAGATCACATATGTCTTGAGAATTAGTCAGGGTTCTCCAGAGAAACAGAACCAGCAGGAGGGTGTGTGTGTGTGTGTGTGTGTGTGTGTGTGTCAGAACCAGCAGGAGGGTGTGTGTGTGTGTGTGTGTCAGAACCAGCAGGAGGGTGTGGGTGTGTGAGGGTGAGTGTGTGTCAGAACCAGCAGGAGGGTGTGTGTGTGTGTGTGTGTGTGTCAGAACCAGCAGGAGGGTGTGTGTGTGTGTGTGTGTGTGTGTGTGTGCAGGAGGGTGTGTGTGTTTACAAAGAGATTTATTATAAGGAATTAACTCATGTGATCATAGAGAAGTCCCCAGACCTGCAGTAGGCAAGCTGGAGACCCAGGAGAGACGATGATGTAAGTTCCAGTTTGAATCTGAATCAGAAGGCAAGAGAACATTTATGTCCCTACTTGAAGACAGCCAGGCAGAGAGAGAGAAAATTCTGTTTTAGTCAATCTTTTTTCTTCTATTGAGGCCTTCCATGGATTGAACAAGACCCACCCACATTGGAGAGAACAATCTGCTTTACTGAGTCTACTAATTCCAAAGTTAATTTCTTTTTTTTTTTTTTTTTTTTTTTGTCCTTTTTGAGACCGCCGCACCGCGCTCAGCCAGTGAGCACTGTGAACGCACTGGTCATCCATATATAGGATCCGAACCCGCGGCAGGAGTGCTGCTGCACTCTCCCGAGTGCACCACGGGCTCGGCCCTCCAAAATTAATTTCATCCAGAAACACTCTCACAGACACACCCAGAATGTTTAACCAAATATCTGGGCACCTGTAGTCCAGGCTGGTTGACACATAAAATTAACCATCACACAGTAAGTTGAGCCATTACCCAATAAGCTGTATTTATAAAATCAAACTGACTATAGCATGAAAATGAATTAGAGAAAGAAAAATTGGGAACAGAAACAAAATTTAAAATATTATAATTGCCCATGTGATAATAAGAGGCAGATCGTTAACAACATTTACAGGATTCTGTTCAATATAAGGTACTCTGTGCTGGGTGAATAAGATACAGAGTTTCTCCTGTCTCCCTATAGTTTAATTTGATGTCAGGATCTAAATGTAGATTTATCCAGGAGAAGCTGGAGAAGCAAGCTAGGATTCCAAAAGTCAGCAATGAGGATGCAGATATAGGAATTACCCACATAGCGAAGAGAGCCAAGTTGAGAGTTTGCTCCTGGCATGCCTATACTACCAGACGCTCGAAGAACAGCAGGTTGAGTCAGTCAGGCTGAGTCAGGAAACCCTGTCAAAACTACTCATTTTGTGATTCACTGTGAAGGAATGACCACTCCTCAGTGACAAACCAATCCTAAGACATGATCAAGAAGCAGAATTACTTTAAGGAACAAACCGGAAGGGAGCAACACAACCAGTTCCCAACTGCTGCAAGCTGGTTCTTACTATCTATAGCAACTCCAGGGTGTGCTTTTCAAATAGGACATGCAAGGTCCTCAACAGTCACACAGTGGAGAAGTACAAGAAGGAAATTCAGAGGTCAAACTTAATCAAGCAGATAAGAAATTAACATTAACCATTAAGTTTTTAATATAACCAGAAGGTAAATACCAGGTAGGCTGGTGTTCTCTGAAGAAAGTCAAGGTCGATGAAATTCCTATTGTTAGATTTTTCATAAGCACTACTACATTTTGCCTAAAATAAGCCAAAAGTGCAAATATTTTGTAATATACACAGAGAAATTTAAAATATTCAACATATCAAAAAAGTGACAGTGTTAGAGAATAGGCAATAACCAAGAATATAATAGACATACTGCATTTTCCCTATAAAAAGATCAAAATATGGGGGCCGGCCCGGTGGTGCACTGTTACAGTGCGCCGCTTGGGAGCGCGGTGGCGCTCCTGCCAAGGGTTCGTATCCCACATACAGACCGGTTCCCGCTCACTGGCTGAGCGAGGTGTGGGAGCAACACCGAGGGTTGCAATTCCGTTGCCGGTCCCGGTCCGGTACGGGCGCGACACTCAGGGTTGCGATCCGTTGCCAGACATGAAAAAAGACAAAAAGGAAAAAAAAAAATCAAAATATGAACATATATAAAGTTTCCTCTGTGTGCTAAAAAATTCTTATTTTATTTAGAAAATTTTTCATATCAAAAAACTCAAGAAACATTTTTCCTAACAGAATAAATGTGGGCAGACTTCATCCTTATTTTGAGGACACACACAGTTTTCTTTTAAATGACCTGCTGAAGATCATATTTTTTAAGCATACCTTACATTACTATATACTTATGCATGAATATAAATATGTGTATCTATGTATGTATGTATATAGATAGTGTGTATAGAAATTTATACACGTAAATATGTTTTCCTATACTCATTCTTATACATTACAAAGAAAATCAACCTAAAATAAATGAACTCCAAATAAAAGCTCATAAATACAAACAAAACATAAGGTATTCATTTTGAAAAATAAAACATACTCCTCTAATGGAATGGTTATGAAAAAATCTTGGCCTAAATGAAAATACTAAGCAACTCTTTAAGATGGTCAATAAAAACCTTGCCACAGGAACTCCTCGAATGTTCTCACCTCCATAAGCCTAAGTCACAAAAGTTAGCCAAAGTATCTCACTTCACACGAAGAGGGAAATCACACAGAAATGGGAAATCAGTTCCTGGCACTTTCTACAAGCCCAAAGATCCTAAAATTGACCCATGACCATATTTCAACAGAGGTAAACTTTAACAATACAAGGAGAGGAGCTAAAATACATTCACTCTACATTCTGCAAAACTTAGTGGATTTTCTGAACTCCTTAATGGCATGTCCTAGAATAATGTTCTTAAGAAAATGTTTTAAAAAAATGCTCCATAAAAGCTAATTAGCAGCTCATCCAACAACTGCAGAGTATTTTTATAGCTGTTATCAATTACAATCTTCTCTTGGGGAAAACATTAAAACCAAAAAGAACCTAAAATGTGAGGAAATGTGGTGTGTACCACCTAAAAGCTTAGCACCTTTCGCTACTATGATCGCTTATTTCAGTGCCTGGTCAAGTATTAATAATTTTATTCAGAAAGAAAGGGGGTGTTAATATAACTAAAAATGAAGGGACACTACTAGAGGAAGTGTAAATTAGAAAAACTTATCATTGTCACATCTGTGACTCACAACTTTTCTGACAGAAAACATTAACACAGGTGTAAAAAGATGTACTTCCAAGGATGTTATCTAAAGCACTGTTCTTAGTATGGAAAATGGGAAACAACCCAAATTCCCAACAGGAAATTTTTAAATAACCTGTAATATATCTATTCAATGCAATATTACACAGCCAGCAAAAAAATAAATAAAATTTGAAGATGATCTGTATATTTGGTCATGGAAACTTTTTCAAGATATGCTGTCAAGTTAAAAATAAAAACCAAGTCGCAGTAGTATTACCCCAGTTGTTATTAACAACCACAATAATAATAAATATATTTTTATACAGAGAAAAAATCGGGGGTGGGGAAATATTCCTATTTACAGCAATTTCTCCAGAATGTAAAATTACCCTGCACTTTAACTTTCAACATTACATATTTTATAATGTTTGGATTTTGAATAATATATATCATGTATGTAATCAGAAAAAAATAGTGACATAATTGTAAGGCAAGTAGGAAAAAATCTTATTTATAAAGAAAAGGGAACACTTAGGGTGTTAACTTTTTATAATAGCTTTAAAATATCTCTCTCTCTCTCTTTTGGAAAACAGCAGTATCCTTACCCAAAGAACTTCAAAATTAAGCAACACACATGGGTACTAGAAAAGGACTCTTAGGGGCCGGCCCGGTGGCGCACTGGAGAGTGCACTGCTTGGGAGCACCGCGGCGCTCCCGCCGAGGGTTCGGATCCCATGTGGAGACCGGTTCCCGCTCACTGGCTGAGCGTGGTGTGGGCGCAACACCGAGGGTTGCGATCCCGTTACCGGTCATGAAAAAAGACAAAAAGGAAAAAAAAAGAAAAAGAAAAGGACTCTTAGTATCTCCCCTTAGTAATAGCTTCTCAGGACAGAAGTTTAGCCCAAATCCCAGTATTTATCAAATTTAACTGAGCAACAGTATCAACTTCTAAATAATTGCAGACAAACTGCATGTTTCTAATCCTAAGTAAAAATAATTACAGAATTAACAACAACAAAAAGTATAGATTCTGGGCTGGCCCGGTGGCGCACTGGAGAGTGCGCCACTTGGGAGCGCAGTGGCGCTCCCACCAAGGGTTCGGATCCCATGTGGAGACCAGTTCCTGCTCACTGGCTGAGCGTGGTGTGGGTGCAACACCAAGGGTTGCGATCCTGTTGCCGGTCAGTAAAAAAGACAAAAAGGTAAAAAAAAAAAAAGTATAGATTCTGCAGACTGTAAAGATTGGAAGTATTTTCATAATGGAAATATGAGGAATTAGATAACTACTTTTGAATCCATAGTCCTGCAACCTATTCAAACATTGTAAAAACTAGATAGGAGGACAAGAAAGAATTTCCTAAAAAGAAACTAAGGAATCACGAGCACGGGGAAAATTTCCACCTGCCTGGGAAAGGATGTGAACTTGTGCTGGAAGAGGTTTGTTTCTACAGTTATGTGACCTTGGGAAAAATATTTAAACTCACATATCTCTTTTTCTTCATCTGCAAAATAAAAGAACTGGGAATAAACAATCTCTGTGGTCCCCTTTGGCTTAAAAATTCTGGCAACAGATCTTTACTCTGGTGTTGTCAAAGGGTTTTTTAAAAAATAATACACATGTACACAGCATAAATTTTTATCTATTATAAAGTACATAGCCAAAAACAGCAGACTCTTGCCTGGCTCCTCCTCATCCCTGAGTTCCATTCCCCAAAATAAAGTCCTTCAACTCTTCTAGCTATTTCTTCTGGTAATTACATCATATTTGTAAATGACACATGTATATTACCATTTCCTAATTTTTTCAATTTTAGACTTAACGAAAGTTCCTTATTCAATCTACTGGGGCATTTATTCGCCCACCCCATTCCCCAGGTTTTTCCTCCCAAATTTAATGAAAGTTATTTCAATTTTATTGAACAGCTACACTGTTGATGCTAAGGATATAAAGATTATGTAACACACGCACACACATATACACACATATGTAGTCCTGTCATCCTGCCTCCACATGAGCTCACATTTTGGTTAATAAGAAATAAGATCCCATTTCACATCCAACCACTTCTCAAAATGTAACAGGGAAAAAGTTGAAATGGCCTGTAAGTCAGAAATACTGAATCCAGGTCTGAGTCTACCACATACAGGAACAAAGTATGCACATAAAAGTCCCTTACTATCTCTGAACCTCATCTATTTTCCTCCTGTGTAGTCTAAGTAAAATAGTTCCCACTGCAAAATGGTTAAATCACAAGGCACAAATATGGTACATGTGAAAACACTTTGTTAATCATGAAGCAGTACAGAAACGTTCATTTCTGTTATTGTCTTTACTAAGAGATCCCTATAAATGAAGTCTCTGGAGTTTTTGGTCACTCTTGAGCACTGTTCCCCTACCTGCACTAAAAACTAAGACTTAGAAATTGCTGAGAATAAGAATGAAATAGATGTAAACTGGACTTCAAGGCCAGAATCTGAGGGTCCAGATCTTCAAGGCACCTATGTATTGCCCTATGAGACAAATGTACACAGAATAAAGATGAAGCATCCAAACAGAGATCAGAGAATGTAATTTTGTTGCATATCTGCAGGGAAGGGAGAGTACCATTATTAAATTTTTTTAACGTAATACAAGAACACAATTTCATTACTCAGAGGCAACTCATTTGTTTCTTCTAATATTTACCTCCATATTTCTACATATGTTCGCTCATCTACTTCTTGATTTGCAATCATTATCTATCAACTTTCTATTATAGAAAGAATTTTGCAAAGAAAGTGTTTTGAACAAACTTGGGAGGTAGAGTCCAGAACTGTCCAGCAATGCATTGCTCTGACTCTGTAAACATAAAACACTCCTTTCATTTCTAGCCTTCAAAGGCCTACATTAAAAGTGGTACAACACATGGGGTCTGCCCGGTGGCGCACTGCTACAGTGCGCCGCTTGGGAGCACGGCGGCGCTCCCGTCGAGGGTTCGGATCCCACATACAGGCCGGCCGCTCACTGGCTGAGCGAGGTGGGGGCGCAACACCGAGGGTTGCAATTCCGTTGCCGGTCCTGGTCCGGTACAGGCGCGACACTGAGGGTTGCGATCCGTTGCCGGTCACGAAAAAAGACAAAAAAGAAAAAAAGTGGTACAACACATGGGGTCTGCCCGGTGGCGCACTGCTACAGTGCGCCGCTTGGGAGCACGGCGGCGCTCCCGTCGAGGGTTCGGATCCCACATACAGACCGGCCGCTCACTGGCTGAGCGAGGTGGGGGCGCAACACCGAGGGTTGCAATTCCGTTGCCGGTCCTGGTCCGGTACAGGCGCGACACTGAGGGTTGCGATCCGTTGCCGGTCACGAAAAAAGACAAAAAAGAAAAAAAGTGGTACAACACATAGTGCGTCTATAGTAGAGGCAGTTGGGCCTAAATTATCAGACCACTCTAAATCTCTTTCTGAATCCATTTCAGTGATGCCCGGTTTCTCTTGCTCTCTCCATCCACCCCACACAGTTTAATCCTGTTCCTAAAGCTTTAGGACAATAACAAATGGGACCCCAAACAATTTCTGAAAGACAGGCAAGGACACAACTCTTATGAGCTCTGTGGAAAGGGATTAACTGAAGCTAAAAGAAATCAGCTTCTAATTATGTGAAAAGTTATCTGAAGTCAACAAGTATGCCATATTTAAAGAGTATATTTATGGACTAAATCTCCTGCTCAATTTCTGTCCAAAGAGGACCACTGAAGTTCTCTAAATGTGAAACTTGGCTGTGGTCCACTAGCTTTGGGCAGCTTCAGGGACAGCATCCTGTCTAGTGCCAGGTGCACATGTGAACTTGAGGTCAGGCAGGTGACCCTGATAAGCAGGCATGGTACATTAAGGAGAGGAAATCTTTTTTCTCGTTAATCAACAGGACAAAGGTGATTAAGCTGGAATTATTTTTCAATGACCTATATAATTTCATCAGGGCTGCTACAGCTATTATAGGGAGCAGCTGACTTCCTAATGAGATGAATTTGATAGCAGGGCCCTTCCAGAGAAGCAAAAAGAGCAGGCCCAGTCTATACGGAAGCGACAATTGGTAGGCATTGTTTATTCCTCCTCCTGATGGCTTTCTCTACTAGGGAAGTTTTCCCTGTCCTTGAATGGCTGGGGCCGTAGCACCTACTGAATGGAGGAAGCTGGATCTGTTATGAATGGATGGGTCCAGGAGGCTGGGGCAGAACTGGGCTAATTCACCAGACCTGCTGACATGATTCCTAAAGTCCCAAGCAAGCACAGCTGCCCCCGCTGCCACCACCAACATCTTGCTCTGTCAGGGCTTGAAATAAGACAGCAGCTAGTTCCACTCCTCAGCAGAAGTGGGGTTAACAAGGAAGCTTTGTTGATGCCTGGGAAAACACACACGCACGCACACACACAATCAATAACAACCACGACCTAAGCGCAGTTTCATCAGAGATTTTATGAAATTGAGCAACAGCCACCCAACAAGTAAATCCTCACACCAGGAAAGTGCTGCAAACCTCAGAGTGGCACCGCCTCTGTCTCTTGTTTAAGCAAGGAGGTTTGGAGAGGAAAACTGAGCTCCAGATCTCCTCGCTTTTGCCTGTTCTCCCCGTAGGACCCGGGCTCTCAGGCCCCAGGGACCAAGGAAAGGGGTGGGGAGCCCTGATCACATTTTCCTCCGTCTAAAACAAGCTGGCCCTCTCTCCCCCGGGGTCAGTCACCGAGTAATGCCCCCGTCCCGGAGCCCGCAGCCCTGGGAGGCACCTCCTCCCCGCCGCACCCCATTCCGACGCAGCGATCTCCTTTGGGACATTCCTAGCCGGCCCCCGGCCCCAATATCTGATCCTCCTGCGCAGCAGGGGGATGCAGGAGATACTTCTGTTCTCCCTCCTCCTTCGACCCCTAAAAGAAAAGAATCTCTCAAGCTCAAATCTCAGGTCTGCCACTTACCTATCGGTGGCCGTGGCTCCTCCTCCCGGCACAATGGGAGACTCGCCGGACAAATGTCCCCGGACAGCCCAAAAAGTTTGTGCCGCGGTCCCGGGGACGCGGGCCCCCGAGCCGCCACCCGCGCTGGACAGAGCGAGAAGGCGGCGCCGGCTCCTCTCCCGGTCCGGGACAATCCGCTGAACGCCGGGCCGGCCACCGCTCGCAGATGTCCGCCCGAGTCCTCCGGTCCCGGCTCAAACTCCACAGGAGTACCGGCGAAGAAAGTGGAAAGCGAGAGAAGGTCGGACGGCCCGGTGGCGCACTGGAGAGTGCGCCACTTGGGAGTGCCGCGGTGCTCCCGCGGAGGGTTCGGATCCGATGTGGAGACCGGTTCCCGCTCACTGGCTGAGCCGGGTGCAGTGAGCACGGTGCGGGCGCAACACCGAGGGTTGCGATCCCGTTAAAGACAAAAAGGGGAAAAAAAAAAAAAAGAAATCCAGTAAATGCAAAGGCCTGAGGCAGGAGTGTGCCTGAGTATAATAGGAACAACCAAGAGGGCTGGTTGTGGACAATGGAGAAGATGAAGTCAGAGAAGTAAGAGGTGGGGCTGACACAGATCAGGTGAGGCTTTTTTTTTTTTTTTTCCTTTTTTCTTTTTTACTGACCGGTAACGGGATCGCAACCCTCGGTGTTGCACCTGCACCGCGCTTACCGCACTGCGCTCACCGCACTGCGCTCAGCCAGTGAGCGGGAACCGGTCTCCACATGGGATCCGAACCCTCGACGGGAGCGCCGCCCCGCTCCCAAGCGGTGCACTCTCCAGTGCGCCACCGGGCCAGCCCCGAGGCTTTTATTCTAAGTGAGTTGGGAGCCATTACAAGATTTTGTGTAGAAAAGTGACATCTTTTGACATATGGTAATAGGATCACTTTGACTGCTGGGTTGAGAATATACAGAAGAGGGTAAGGACTGAAGCACATAGAACAGTTAGGGGACTACTGAAATAATCCACTAGCATGAGGATAGTGATTAGGACCAGAAAGATTGTGGTAAAGATGTTGAGCTGACAGGGTTTCTTCAAAGACTGGATGTGGGGCATGAAGGAAACAGGACAAGGATGACTGAGGCTTTTGGCCTGAGCAGCTGGATGGACAGAATTGCCATAACAAAGATGGAGAAGATTTCAGAAGGAGCAGTTTGGGAGTAAAATCAAGACAGGAAAGAAAGGACACATAATTTGAATGATCCTCAATTTCCTCAACTGATAAAAAGAAGAAAATAATACTTTATTAGGGTTGTTTTACAATATATGAATTAAAATAATGAAGTGTCTCACACAGTACCTTATATGTGGTAGGCACTTAGTGTTAATTCCCACAGTGTGTAAGATAAAATTTTTTTTTTAAATGTTAATTCCCTCATTACAAATATGAATTTCATACATATCTATTATGCCCTCTGGGAGTGAAACAGAGTCATTGTTTTAGAGGAAATAAATCTTATTAAAAGTAAAAGAGAGGGAAAGGAAGACAGGAAAGAAAAGACTTGAAATAAAAATTGCACGAAAAAGTCCAACAAGGTGCCTAATGCAGACTATCTGTGATGGTACCTTCTTCTAAGATCTACTGCCTCAAGTGAACAAACTATAGTATCAGAATTTTCTAGTTTGGGAAAGGATTGAAATATGAAAAGTTTGTTATAAAGCAGAAAAAATTTCCACAACATATGTAATAAGCATAGTGTTTTGCTTGCTACTCCTTATTAAGAATTCTTTCAAATAAATAAGATGTAAGAATACAATAGTCAAAGGAGATTCTTTTAAATAAATGAGATGTAAGAATACAATAGTCAAAGGAGATAAACAGAATTCTCAAAAAAAATAATACAAATGACCAATATATTTGTTTTAAAAGTCCAACCATACTAATTAAAACTAGAATGAGAGGCAATTATTTTTATTTATAAATTTGGCAAAGATTATCAAAAATAATTATGCCTATTTGGGGATGTTAGACAATATTATACCATGCTGAAGGAATTATAGATTGCAATCATTTTTAGCAATCTGTAACTAAATCTTTATACTGTGTGTAGTGGATTGAATTATGTTCGCCAAAAACACATTGAAGCTTGAATTGTGTCCCCCAAGTTTAATGTATTAGAAATTTGGCCCGCACTGTGACTGTTAAGAGGGTGGAAATTCCTGTTATGGTGATTGAAGGGTGGAGCCTTGAAGAGGTGATTGGATTGTAGGACCCTGCCACAGTGAATGGATTTAAAATGGTGGCCAGGGGCATGTTCTGAGGGCTTTAAAAGGAAAGGAGAGTCTGTCTCTCTCTCTCTCTGCTTCTGCCTTCTAGAAATGTGAGACCCCTGGGTCACTGTCACCTGCCACTACCAGATGGACTTTGGACTTCCCAGCCTCAGAAACTGTAAGCAATAAATTTCATTTTCTTTATAAATTACCCAATTCCGTGTATTTTGTTATAAGCGACAGAAATGGACACACTGTGCATAACTTTTGAATTAGTAATTTCACTTCTAAGAATTTATTCTAGGGCCGGCCCGGTGGTGCACTCGGTAGAGTGCAGCGGTGCTCCCGCCAAGGGTTCGGATCCCATATAGAGACCGGTCCACTCACTGGTTGAGCGCAGTGCAGGCGTGACACCGAGGGTTGCGATCCCATTACCGGTCACGAAAAAAGACAAAAAGGAAAAAAAAAAAGAATTTATTCTAATATTCAAATGTTTGCTAGGGCTGGCCAATTAGCTCACTTTTTTAGAACATGGTGCTTGATAACACCACGGTCAAGGGTTCAGATCCCCATACTGGCCAGCAGCCAAAAAAAAAGAAGAAAATGTTTGCTAAAAATTTACATATAAATGTCCATAACAGTGTCATATAAATGTAGTGGAAAAGTTGGAAATGTTATAAGTATCTAACAAAACATAATTATGGTAAGCACTATATGTTATGGTATAATCATGATATTCTAGACAGACATTAAAAATAGTATTGTTGAAAAATATCTATTACATGGAAACATGATCACAATATATTATTGTATAATAAGGCTACTACAAAACGATGTGTAAAGTTCTCTCTACAAACATTAATAATGATTATCTTGATACTCATTTTATTGTATCATAACAGTTTATTTTTATTCTCTGTGCTTTCCTCTATTTCCAAGTTTTCTGCCATAAGCAAGTATCACTTTCTCTCAGGTGTAGAATTGCTGATGATAGGCTATATATATGATGAGATTTATTTTATACTCCCAAACAATTTTCCATAGTAGTTATACCAGTTATACCACTGGCAATATATAAGAATTCCCATTTGGAGCAATGCATTTTTAACAGTATGCATCCACTAAACAAACATTGGTTTGAACCCACTGCTTTAGAAATTACAATAATTAGTCAAGCAAAAGTTAGAAATAAATACATTGGTTGTAAGTGCACATATTAGCAACGTAATATCAACCTTTTCTAAATTGTATTTTTAATTTATATCTATTTAATTTTACTTTCTTCAGCGGTGTTATGTATAGCATTTTAAAACACTGAAATTAGATTTCTTCAATGCAGACACCAGACAAGATTCCCCTCTCTTTTTTTACAGCCTTTATTCCCACTTAAAAATGTAATTATATCTTAAGTTGTATTATACATTTCTCAAATTATTAAAGATTTTAAACACCAGAAATCCAGGATTATGTGAAAAAAGGAGAGCAGTATCTCAACGTTAATACACACACATGCACACTTACACTCTTCTTTCACAGAGCTCAGAGGACTATAGATCTTAACATCCCTATGAGGAAGTGGACAAAGGTTATTATCTCTGTTTAAGAAAAGCAGAAGCTAAGGTGCAGCACAGGGAAGTGAGCGGTATAAGGTGAGAATGTCAAAGTTATTGCTTCATTGTCTCAGATACCTTGGAATCTAAACTAAAAAGGACAGGAAGATATCGTTTTAGTCAGAATAAATCTAAATTTAAATTATCTTCTAAAGTTACTTGTCTTTTTTAAAAAGCTCAGAAATGAGCAATGTATATTATGTTAGAATATTAATCATTCCCTCAATAAATTCTTCTAACAAATACATTGATAAAAACCCTTTGCTTTTGAATGTTCTCATCTCCTATGGAAATTATCAAGTGGTCAGGGTCTACTCCACTGATGATGTAAGGCTTATTTATTATTAAAACTCTTCTCGAATTCATCTGTCTTCTTTAGAGTGAATCAGTTTAGCATGTTAAGAGCCCAGGCCCTGTAACCAGTGAAGCTGGCAGATGTGTTCAAATCCCAGTTCTACTGCTTTGCAGCTTTGTGACCTAAATTAAGTAACTTCATTTCTTGTGCCTCAGCTTTCTCTCTAAAAAGATAATAATAGTACCTACATGACTAGATTGTAACTATTTATGTATTTCTGAGCACAGTCCAAGGCACATAGTAAGCATTCAGTAAAGGCAATTCCTAGGAATTTATCATAAGGAAATAATTGTAAATATGCTGAAAGTGTTATGTATGAGTATTGTCATACCAGTGAGATTTTATAGATTCCTGCCGCGTAGGAATTCACTGAAATAAGTTCCATCCAAACAGTCTACCAAACAGTATGACTCAATTTTATAAAATCTATAAAACCCATGTGTATATTCAGAATTACAATATATGGTTCTGCAAATTGTTCCCAGCACAAGGTACTGCCCTAGGGGGCAAGCAGGATCAGGAGGAATCTAGCTGTGCTGTGCTTATCAAGCCACACACCCTGGTACACAGTTGCATTCACCTTGAGAATGGGATGGCTTTTTCTAAATTGTACAAAGGAGCAATGTGGGCTTGCATCAGCGATGTGTGTATATTTACAGAAAAAAAGATTGAAAAGGTACAGACTAAAGTGTTAACGCTGACAATCTTGACGTACCAGGATTCCAAAGATATTTATTTTCTTTATCACGATTTTCTATATTTTCCAAATATTCTACAGTGAACATGTATTGCTTTTATAATTATAAGACGAGAAATTTACTTTTAAAAAACAAATTGGGTCAAAGAAACACAGTCAAAACTACAGTGAGATATCACCTTACACTCATTAGGATGGCTACTATCAGAAAAAAAAAAGTAACAAGTGTCGGCAAGGATGTGGAGAAATTGGAACATTTGTGCACCATTGGTGGGAATGTAAAATAGTTCAGCTGCTATGGAAAACAATACAGCAGTTTCTCAAAAAATTAAAAATAGAATTACAATATGATCCAGCAATCCCATTTCTGAGCATATATCCAAAAGAATTAAAAGCAGAATCTCGAAGATATTTGCACACTCACATTCTCAGTAGCATTGTTCACAATAGCCATGAGGAAGGGGCTGACAATTAAGGCATTGCCCTTGACTAGCTGCCTTTCTCAAGGTCATGCACCCTTTCTGGGGGCATCTGTCACCGATGACTGGTCTAAACAAGGAATGAAGGTTCAGCCCATTCACTGCAACTCAGAAGGGCTATTTTAGCACCAGAGTTCCCATGAGATCAGCTGAGTCCTTTGCTGAGACTGGGCCACAGTTCTGCTGCTCCCTCATGCCAATCCTGCCGCCTTCACTCCTCCACATGTGTTGGTCCTGAAATCTAATCAACTTCCTAAATGCATCTTAGAGTCTGTTTCCCAGAGAACCCAATTTGTGATACTTATTAAAGAACTCTTTTTCTTTCCTGCTATTCTGCTATATTTTCTCCTTTACTCTATTTGATCTTTAAATTTGAAATACATTTAGAATTTTTTATATATAATAGGAGATACAGATCTGATTGTATTTTTTCTCCTATAGTGAGCTAATTTTCCCAATAACATTACTAATTAATCCGTTATTTCTTCACTGATTTGTGATGTTATTTCTCTATCATATAACAAATTTTCATATGTACACAGGTCTGTTTCTTGATGTTCTACCCTGCTCCCTTGGGTTAAAGATCTGATCTTGTGACACTATTTCAATTGCTTTGGTTTATTTTTCAAAACTGATATTTACCAAATACATTTCAGAATCACTTTCTTGATTTCCCTCCAAAAATCCTTCTGGAATTTTTGTTAGAATTATGCGGTTTTTACAGATTAATTTGGGAAGAATTAAATCTTTAAATGGCCATTCCATCTGTTAGCATGATATTTTGCTTCATTTATTTGTGTATTTTTGTAATATCCTTTAGTAGAGTAATACTATTTTTTCCATAATTATTTTTTGTATTCTTTATTAGCTTGATTTCTGTATATTCCTTGGTGTTTGTTGCTATTAAAATGTCATTTTCTATTTTCCATTAAAATTTCTGATTGATTATTCTTGCTATGGAGGAATGCAATTTATTTTCATGTGTTGGTCATGTATCTGGCTGTCCTGCTTAATTCTCTTTTTAGTTCTAATGGTTGGTTGAATTTGGAGAGACATTTCTATTAATAATCAACCTTTAAACATTAAATAGTAAGAATATATACCTTTCTCTTCCAACCTTATATGTTATAATAGATATTTATCATTCTCTTCAGTCACCCAGCATCTTTAAACATCCTTCCTAGGTATTCAAAGAGATGTTTCTCTTCATAAGTCCCCACCTCCCATTATAGAAGATAAAAAAACTTGCTTTTTCCAGATGCCTGTGCAGATAGAACACAGACTTTGAAAGCGAGATTGATGCAGTAAAGAAGAGAGCACTATTGTAGAGTCATTCTGAGAGGTAGAAGACAGAGAAATAGTGGCGTAGTGTCCTGCAGTGTTATCCAGTGCTCAGATTGGTCGAGTTGGCGGTACATGCTTCAGGGTCTTTGCCAAATAAATACCAACAGTGGTATCTCCACTGAAACAGATCTACAGTATGATTTGGATGTTGTTCCTAGTTACACAGCCTCCCAGTTTGCATCTGTGGGCAACTTTATAAACTCAGTTAGCTACCTAATATTATTTAATAAGTTGTTGTCCTTTAAACCAGACAGTTTCTGCAGTTTGTAGCAGAACTCTGACTGTTATATGTCATGTTTATTTTTGTGTTTTTGCAGTAGCCAGGACATCAAGTGCTAATTTGCAAAATAGTGGTCATAGTTGGGATCACTGTGTTCTCAAACCTAGAGGCAAGGCAGACACTACTAGTTACCTACCTGATTTCAAGCCTCTCTTTTTATCTTCCTAGAAGAACCCCGATTTTGTTTGTAGTGGCAAAATGCAGCTGCCCTTGCAACTAAAAGTAGTTGTGTGACACAGTCTAAACCAATGGAATGTAAGAGGACATCCCTGTGTGGGCTTTCAGAAAGCCCAGCTGGCTTGGTTTCACGTTTCTTTGCCGTTCTCTCCACCCCCTTCTTCCTGCCTGTACTGTGGTTACCTAGAAAGGTAGATGCCACTTTGAGATGAAGAGAACAAAAGCTGACTGTGTAGGATGGTGGAGCAGAAAGCTAAAGGGGGCCTAGAACACTGAGCTATGTGAAGTTGCATAACATAGCTGTACTGCCCACCTCTGGACTTCCTTTTATAAGATAAAAACCAATCCTTGTGTGTTTATATGTAGGATGGTGGAGCAGAAAGCTAAAGGGGGCCTAGAACACTGAGCTATGTGAAGTTGCATACCATAGCTGTACTGCCCACCTCTGGACTTCCTTTTATAAGATAAAAACCAATCCTTGTGTGTTTATATTACTGTTATTTTGGTTTCTTTTTTATAGCAAACACATTCCTAAATAATACAGCACCTAAAGTTTTTATTAAATATGGTGGTTGCTGTAGATTTTTGGTTGATTTCCTTTGTTAGGTCAAAAAACTTCCCTTATATTCTTAGAAAACTTCTAAGAGATTTTTAAAATCATTAACTGGTATTGAACTTTATAAAATGCTTTTTCTGGAACCCTCCTACACAGTTGGTGGGACTGCAAAATGGTGCAGACCTTATGGAAAATGGTTTGGAGGTTCCTCAAACAATTAGATAGATCTACCATATGACCCAGCTATTCCACTGCTGGGAATATACCTGGATGAATGGAAATCATCATGTCAGAGGGATACCTGTACTCCAGTGTTTACTGCAGCACTATTTACAATAGCCAAGAGTTAGAACCAGCCCAAATGTCCATCATCAGATGAGTGGATATGGAAACTGTGGTATATCTACACAATGGAATTCTACTCTGCTATAAAAAAGAATGAATAACTACCATTCACAGCAACATAGATGGACTTGGAGAAAATTATATTAAGTGAAACAAGTCAGGTGCAGAATGAGAAATACCACATGTTCTCACTTATTTGTGGGAGCTAAAAACCAAATAAATAAATACACAAACAAACGAGGGGGGCGGGGAAGAAGACACAACAATCACAATTCCTTGAACTTGTTAAGACCAAGTGAACAGATATGATGTTGATGGGTGAGAGGGGAGAGGGAGAGTGGAGGGAGGAATCAGTAAAGGCACACGAAAATCAACTACATTGTATATTGATTAAATAAATAAATAAAAGGGCCGGCCCGGTGGCGCACTGGATAAGTGCGCCGCTTGGGAAGCGCGGCGGCGCTCCCGCCCGAGGGTTCAGATCCCACATACAGACCGGTTCCCGCTCACTGGCTGAGCGAGGTGCGGGAGCAACACCGAGGGTTGCGATCCGTTGCCGGACACGGAAAAAGACAAAAGACAAAAATAAATAAATAAATAAAATGCTTTTTCTTCATTTGGGAAGTTCATGTGATTTTTTTTCTGTTTACATCCCTTGAAGTGATTATTTTTACTGGTAGATCTTCTGTTGTTAAGCTAAATTTACATTACTAGTATTAACCCTGATTTTAATATATTCTTTAGTAGGGTGTTGGATTCTATTAGCTAACATTTTATTTAGGATTATTTTGCATCTATGTTTATAAGTAAATCAGGCCCTTTTTTTCTTATAATATCTTTATGTGATTGGGTATCAACATTATATTGGCCTTATAAATTAAGTAGGGTACTTTGCCCCTTTTTCTTTTCCTAGAGCAACTTGTGTAGTCAGGCAACACTGAGGGTTGCGATCCGTTGCCGGACACGGAAAAAGACAAAAGACAAAAATAAATAAATAAATATAATGCTTTTTCTTCATTTGGGAAGTTCATGTGATTTTTTTTCTGTTTACATCCCTTGAAGTGATTATTTTTACTGGTAGATCTTCTGTTGTTAAGCTAAATTTACATTACTAGTATTAACCCTGATTTTAATATATTCTTTAGTAGGGTGTTGGATTCTATTAGCTAACATTTTATTTAGGATTATTTTGCATCTATGTTTATAAGTAAATCAGGCCCTTTTTTTCTTATAATATCTTTATGTGATTGGGTATCAACATTATATTGGCCTTATAAATTAAGTAGGGTACTTTGCCCCTTTTTCTTTTCCTAGAGCAACTTGTGTAGTCAGAATTGTCACGCAATAAGGTTCAGGGAAAACTGCCTACGTACTGCACACCCAAAATTTGGATTTTTGTAAAGCTTTTTTTTAACTTTTAATACACATAAAGACAAATGCACATATGATAAGTGTACAGCTCAATTAATTTCCACAAACTGAATAGTCCCATGTAACCAGAACCCAGATCAGAAACAGAATCTAGAAGCTTCCTTATGCCTCTTTCTAGTCACTACTTCTCTTCAAGGGTAATCCTGACTTCTCACAGCATAGATTAGTTTTGTCTATTTTTGTACTTTATATAAGACGAATAATAAAATATATATTCTTTTGTGTCTGACTGCTTATTCTTTGTAAGATTCATTCACATTATTGATGTAATTATGGATGGTTTATTATTTGCTGTATATCATACTGCATTGGGCAAATATTCCATGTATTAATTATCTATTCTACAGTTGATGGTGGTCTGGGTGGCAGAAACAAGCTGTTGTTGTTGCTTTAATCCTTTTAAATGCATGATAGGAAAGTAAGAATTATTTAAGTACCAAAAAAACAATAAGTGGGGAATGCAGAATGGTGCAGCCACTTTGGAAAATATTTCCTCAAATGATTAAACATACAGTTACCTGGCAATTACACTTATAGGCATATACTCAAGAGAAATAAAACATATTTCCACACAAAAACTTTACATGAATATTCATAGCAACATTAGTTATAATAGCCAAAAGGTAGAAAGAATCTAAATATCCATCAGCTGATGAGTGATTAAACAAAATGTGGAGCCCCCTCCTCCTGGAAGCAGACAAGAGAGCACACCAGGGGTCCTAGGCAAGGAGCTGAGGGTTGCAGCCCCCTCTTCCTGGAAGTAGACAAGAGAGCATGCCCAGGCTCCTAGGCAAGGAACCAAGGGCCACAGTACCCTCTGCCTGAAAGCAGGCAAGAGAGCATGCTAAAAACTCCACTTCCATGCAGGTGGCCCACCACAGCCACCACTGCCGAAAATGTAGCTTGACACCAGAGCAGCAGCCACAGCCATCATGCAAGTGGCCTGCCAGACACTCAATTTCATTGACACAAGGAGAGTCACCAGCAGAGACCAGAAAAAGAAGGGGACAACTCTCTCCTCAAAGCCCACTCCAGAGTTATACAAGAAGCAACTGCTCTACCAGATGATCAGACATCAGCATAGAGATACTAGAAATATGAAAATCCAAGAAAATGTGACACCACCAAAAGAATACAAAAATTCTCAGATTCCAGGCCCTGTAGAGCAGGAAACTCTTGAAATGACTGAAAAGGAACTCCAAGCAACAATCTTAAGGAAACTCACTGAGATATGAGAAGACTCAGACAACATAATAAAATGAGGGGGAAAAATCCAGGATGTGAAAGAGGAAATTTACAAAAAAGATTAATACCTGAAAAAAGAATGTAGCAGAACTCATGGAACTGAAAGATTCACTCAATGAAATAATAAACACAACCAATAGCTTAAGCAGCAGGGTAGAACAAGCAAAAGAAAGAATTTCTGATCTTGAAGATAGTCTCTCCAAAATAACCCAGGCAGACCCAAAAAAAAAAAAAGGAAAAAGAATTTTTAAAAAATGAAGAAAATCGGGCCGACCCCATGGCACACTTGGGAGAGTGTGG
>NW_007726666.1:608431-610481 GCF_000696425.1 Galeopterus variegatus
AAGCAAAAGAAAGAATTTCTGATCTTGAAGATAGTCTCTCCAAAATAACCCAGGCAGACCCCCCAAAAAAAAAGAAAAAAGAATTTTTAAAAAATGAAGAAAATCGGGCCGACCCCGTGGCACACTTGGGAGAGTGTGGCGCTGGGAGCACAGCAGCGCTCCCGCCGCGGGTTCGGATCCTATATAGGGATGACCGGTGCACTCACAGCCCTCACTGGCTGAGCACAGTGTGGCCGGTCTCAAAAAGGACAAAAAAAAAAAAAATGAAGAAAATCTAAGAGAGCTAGCAGACAACCTTAAGTGCACAAACCTTAGACTCACCGTTGTTCTAGAAGGGGAGGAGAAAGGAAAAGGCACTGAAAACCTATTCAATGAAATAATGGAAAACTTCCCAAGTATAGGGAGAGACACGGACCTTCAGATCAAGGAGGCTCAAGGATCCCCAAACAGATTCCCAAAAAGATCCTCTCCAAGACACATTGTAATCAAACTGACAAAGCTGAAAGACAAAAAGAGAATCTTAAAAGATGCAAGAGAAAAGCGTCAAGTCACCAGTAAGGGAGCCCCTATCAGACCAGGCCAGAAGAATCTTGTTATGCAAACATTTTGCTTGCTTATTTCCTATTTGCCTTATCAAAAATTTCTAAGGGCATCTTGTTAGAATTTACCAACTATTATTGTTGATTTTTTTATTTCCCCGTATTTTGAGTGTATACTGTTTAGGACATATTTCTTCATTTATTGGTGCTATCTATGTTTATGATATATTTTCTTGACTTATTATTTCTTTTACCAATATGTAATAACCCATTTTATCCCCTGTATTAGAGTTCTCCAGAGAAACAGAACCAATAGGATGTGTGTGCATGTATGTGTGTTCGTTTGTGTGTGTGTGTATAAAGAGATTTTTTATAAGGAATTGGATCACACAATTATGGAGACTGTCAAATCCAAATCTTCACTTTAGATACCGTGGGGAGCCAATGGTGCAGATATAGTCTGACAGGCAGAGAAGTCCCTCTTACTAGGAGAAGCTGGTCTTTTTATTCTATTCAGCACTTAAACTGATTGGATGAGCCCTACCAACACAATGGAGGGCAATCTGCCCCACCCAAAGTTTGCTGATTTAAATGTTAATCTCACCCAAAACACAAGGAATAACATGAATTAGAGGGATAAGGAATTTTTAAAATGGAAGTAATTTAGCTGGGGCTAAGATTGGGAAGCTCTAGTAGAATGGTATTTGACCAAAACCTTGAGGAATTTTGTAGACTTTCAACAGGTCAAGATTGATAAAGAAGATATTTCCTGTGAAAAAGGAATATCAGAAATGACTTGGAACTAAAGAGGCATATTCATGGAATGGGAAATAGTCCAGTTGGACCAAAAAGGAGTAAAAAATGAACAAACAGATTTGCTCTTGTTAGTATATATTAGGAGTACCTAGGTACATATGTGGTATTGTCTCCGTGTCCTGGGCTGGATATATGTAAAACTCTAAGTTGATAAGATTGGTTTTTTGTGTGTAATTTGTAGAGTGTCTCATTGTTTTATGGTCACAGTTCTTACACAACAGCCACAAAGCCCTGTCTCATCTTTCTCATTGAAAGGTCCATGAATATTTGGTCCATTATCCCAGATGATGTCTTTAAGACCCTTTATACAGCTGGCTGGCAGGATGTGATCTTTATTGAAAAAGGAAAAAATCAGATACCCTAAAATGGATATTTAGATATTCCCTTTCTCTAATTATCCTGCTATTGTTATAGAAAGTGTTAGTCCAACCCAATTTTCTCTTTAGAAAGCAAAATAGACTGTTTCCTAGTGCCTTGCACATTTCTTGGTGATTGAGCAATGATTGAGGCCAATTAAATTATCTTCGTAAGCTTTTAATACAAACCTATTATCCTAAAATTGCAAGGCAAATTCTTCCCTCCTTTTTTAAAAAGACAGGCACTCTATTTGTTGTTTCCTAGGAATGCATTTTTCAATTGTTATTGGTGCTACTGGCATCTCTGCTCTCATGAACTTCCATTTTTTAAAAGTTCCC
>NW_007726666.1:611082-613518 GCF_000696425.1 Galeopterus variegatus
CAAGAGGTTTCTCTGAGTAGGCAGAGAGAGATTATAATTAAGCTGCTATCTGGAACTTTTAGAAAGGAAAATTTCAACAGAAAATTAGAGCCACAGTAAATTCTTGATTACTCATAGGATAAAATTGTATGAATACTTAAAATCCACAGGTTATCCTAATAAAATCTGCTTCCCTTTATGCCATCAGCCCTTGTTTCCTACCAGCCACTCCCACTCCCATAATACAGACTCTGATTATCCAAAATTCGGAAAGGCAGCAGTACGCTAAAATTCACTGTTATAGTTAGAAAGAAGGGCCGGCCCCGTGGCTCACTCGGGAGAGTGCGGTGCTGGTAGCAAGGCCGCGGGTTCGGATCCTATATAGGGATGGCCTGTACGCTCACTGGCTGAGCATCGTGCAGACCACACCGTGCCGAGGGTTGCAATCCCCTTACCAGTCCAAAAAAAAAAAAAAAAGGAAACATTGTTAATAAATCAAATGTATCCATATGAAGGATTATGGGATCTCATATTAGAACACATTCACATATACAAATTTGTGAGTGCTGGGAATCATTCAATAGGACTTTTTATTGAGTTGAAAAATAAAAGCAGATTAAAAGTAAAAGCATGGTTAAAGACATGTTCAAAGGAAAACAGAAAGAAAAAAAGCAGTCCTTCTATAAAAGACAATAAGTAAAGCAAATAAACAGTGACAACTGTGATCATTACACAACGTTGCTTAATTTTGTAATGGTAGAAGTCTCTCTAGCACAATGATTCTCTTCCTTGGTTGCATATTAGAATCACCCAGGGAGATTTTAAAAGTACCAATGACCAGGCTCTGCCCCAGAACAATTAAATAAAAGTCTCTGGGGATGAAAAAAGATAGCAATTTTTTTTTAATTTGTTGTTGTGAATTTTGTTTGTTCTTGCAGCTGACTGGTATGATCTAAAAACACTTGACCTTGGGTGATATCAGTATTTTTTAAAGCTTTTCCCAGTAATTCCAGGATAGCCAAGGTTGAGAATCACTACTGAAGTTGATCAAGGCCTTTTTACAGAGAAGATTATATTTACGGTGGTTAACACATATAATCTGAGGATGTGAATGAAGCATCTGTCAATGATAATTTTAGGTTACTGGATCCTTAGCTCATGCTCATTTTATGTCACTCCATTTATTCAAAAAATAACAAAAAATAACTCAAAATGAATCAAAGACTTAACTGTAAGAGCTAAAACTATACAACTCTTAGAGGAAAACATAGGGGAAAATCTTCATGACATTAGATTTGGTAATGACTTCTTAAGTATAACACCAAAAACACACCCAATAAAAGTAAAAATAGATGAAGTAGACTACATCAAAATTAAAAACTTCTTTGCATCAGAAGACACAATCATCAGAGTGAAAAAGCAACCTACAGGATGAAAATATTTACAAATTATATATCTGATTGGGGGTTAATATCCAGAATATATAAAGAACTCCTACAACTCAACAATGACAAAAACGATTACAAAATGGGCAAAGGACTTCATTAGGTATTCTCCAAAGAAGATTTGTAAATGGTGAAGCACAAGAAAAGATGCTCAGCATCAGTAATCATTAGGGAAATGCAAATTAAAACTACAATGAGATACTACCTCATACACATTAGGATGGCTACATCCTAATGTAAATAACAGATAATGTAAAATGTAAAAAATAAATAAATCACAAGGATGTGGAGAAATTGGAACCTTCATGTGCTGCTTGTAGATATGTAAAATGGTGTGGATACTATGGAAAACAATATGGTAGTTCCTCAAAAAATTAAAAACAGAATTACCATATGATCCAGCAATTCTACTTCTGGGTATTTACCCAAAAGAATGAAAGCAGGATCTTGAAGAGATATTTGTAAACCAATGTTTATAGCAGCATTATTTTACAATAGCCAGAAGGTGGAAGCAATCCAAGTATCCATCAACAGACGAATGGATAAACAAAATGTGGTATATGCATAGAGTGGAATATTACTCAGCCTTATAAAGGAACATCCGTGGTACAACATGGATGAACATTGAGNAATTGTTATTGGTGCTACTGGCATCTCTGCTCTCATGAACTTCCATTTTTTAAAAGTTCCCTGCTCTTAGCCTCTTATGATATGAATTGGTCCGGTTTTTATTTTAACATATTCTTCAGGCTCTCATGACATCTGAGGGTATTTTTTACCTTCTCTGTTTATAGGAGGTACTACTCTCACTTGTCTGTGATAAGCTTCTTCTTAAAAGTAGAGATGAAAAAGCAGCATTTTCTGAGTCACCTACTCTTCCTTTTGCTCTTTATTTTGTCTCCTTTTATTATCTTAAGTATGCTTGCCAGTTATATTTTAGATTTCCCACAAATTGCATCTTTTTGTGCCTTACTACATAAAATTTTATACTGTGTGCTTTATCCTCAGTCCT
>NW_007726667.1:0-1168 GCF_000696425.1 Galeopterus variegatus
AAAAACATAAAAAATTATCTAAATATAAAAATGGAGAATGCATAAAAAATTATGGTACAACGGAACACAAGGTAGTGTTTTAAAGTGATGGGGAGGAATGTTGACTCTGTTTGCAAAAAGGGCTGCAACAATCCCTCTCGTCCCCAGACACGGGGCCTTTTGCAACTCCACCTCACTGCTGCTCCCATTAAAATTTAGAGACTGTTTCCTGTCTGTTGAATGTGGGCTGGCCCTGTGATTCGTTTGACCAAGACAGTGAGGAGGAAGTAACATTATGTGATGGCCAAGATGAGGTCTTAAAAGGCCTGGCTGCTTTCACCTTTGCCCTTTGGAAATGCTGCCACAAGCCCACCATGTAAAGAAGTCCCATCCAGCTTAGTGGAGGACAAGGGGCCACCTGGAGGAGAACCAAGGCCTTTCAACTGCACAGTGACCCCAAGAGAGTAGATTTGACTGCTAAAACACAGGACACCCGGTTAAAATTGCATTCCAGATGTACAACGAGCAATTTTTTAATGTATGTCCCAAATATTGTGTGGCATGTTTATACCAAAGAACTGTTCATTGCTTATCTGAAATTCAAATTTAACTGAGTGTCCTGTATTTTTATTTGCTAAATCTGACAACTCTACAGGTAAGTCCAGCAGAAGAACAGTCTAGCTGATCCCAGCCTGAACTACTGATCCAAAGATCATGAGAAATATTACATTGTTTTAAGCTACCAAGTTTTGGTCTAGCTTATTACACAGTAACACATAACTGCAGCACTCTTTATTGATGTGAAAAATGTTCACTACAGGATAGGTACATTTGTATAGGCAGAGAGGAAGCAGGGCATTCAGGGAAAGCACTGTAAATAGAGCGGAAGATGTCACAACCACCCTTGGAAAACACTCATTAGAACACTATGACAAAAGGAGAAGGGACAACATGGGGCTAATGGGATGTAAAATGAGAAAGTTGATTGGGTCTAGGTTGCAGAGGATTTTGAATGCCAAGCTAACACTTTTAGACTTCATCCCACAATATTATCAAAGATAATTGAGCAGAGAAATAACCCAATGGTGATAGTAATCTGGACATAATCTCTATGCTCAAACTAAGTATTTTATAATAGTATGTTTTGAGAATGTGTGTTAATGTGCAAAAGTATTAAATATGGAAGGGG
>NW_007726667.1:2216-2667 GCF_000696425.1 Galeopterus variegatus
TGCAGTGCAATAGGTGGGCTTATCATTGCCACAGCATGAGGGGAGTGGGCTGTGGGACCGTGGCACAGAGGCAGGAGCCAGTGGGAGCAGAGGATGACCTGACAGTATGGGGTGGTGTGAGCCAGAGGAGAAAGCCCACAGCATTCCAAGATGATGTGGAGGAGCCAGGGCAAGGAAATCCAGTTTTCTACAGAATCTCATGATTGCTGCCGGGCTGTGTGGAGGATAGAAGTAGGTAGGAGGGAAGAGGCTCCTGAATGAAGAGGTGGCTCTGAGCCAGGCAAGCTTAGGAACAAACCACACTCTATTTGAGCAGGTCCTGTCTCGCTTGCCTTCAGCAGATGCCCCATCCGTAATTTCTGTCCTTAATCCCCAGCACAGGGTGGGCACGAGGCCAGTCCCAGCTCTGGAGTGAAACCAACAAGAGGTGGAACTTGCCCTTTGTTCTAGG
>NW_007726667.1:3570-8966 GCF_000696425.1 Galeopterus variegatus
ATATTGGCCTCTGCCCCCAGTTCTTAACATAGAGCTCCTAAGCCCCTTGTAAATAGACGTGCTAGGAAAATCTCTTGTTCTAATACTTGGTCTTTGACCTTGGTTCCTGGCACAGACATCTTAAAACCTTTATTATTTCCTGAGTAATAGGCACTCCTAAATCCCTTGGAATTTCCAGGGTGATAGGATCATCTTTTGTTCTAATTAGGTGACTCGGGGTGGGCTCCTGGATAGCCTCAGGATGGGGGTTGGTTGCCAGGGAAACCACCATGTAATCAGAGGGTTGGAACTTTCAGCCCCACCCCCTGACCTCTGGGGAGAGGAGAGGGGCTGAAGGTTAAGTTGATCACCAGTGGCCAATAATGCAATCAATCATGCCTCCATAGTGAAGCCTCCATAAAAACCCGAAAGGACAGGGTTCAAGGAGCTTCCAGATTACTGAGCAGGTGGAGATTCCTGCAGCGTCTCAGAGGGCATGGAAGCTCCGTGCCCCTTCCTATATACAAGGGTACTTCAAAAAGTTCATGGAAAAATAGAACTAAAAGAGAACACAAATTTTTCCATGAACTTTTTGAAGTACTTTCATACTTGTTATATGCATCTCTTCCATAGTAGAAAGAAAAAACAGTTCTTTTTTTCTTCATACTATCTTAGAGGGCTAAATACAGGGATGGTCTGTCTGTCTGTCTGTCTAAAAGTAAGGAAGATCAGGACCTGCTTGTAAGCCAGCCTGGTTCCCTCTCTTATCACTCACCTATCAACAGAGAAGCGAGGACCTGCCCTCTGACAGAACTCACACAGCACTGTCCTAAACTGGTATTTGCTGCAGCAAGCTTAGATAAATCAGAAATGGAGCGAGGGATCCACCACACCAACGTCTGGCAGACCCCTCCTTAGATATGCAGCTAAAACCATCAGCGACATTAATGACACAAACCAATGCTTTATAAAATCACCACTCTGATAGGATCACACTCAGTGCCAGCTTTCAATTATCCACACAGGGCAGGAGAAGAGGGACTGAGCAGGGCCCAAATTCAAGCTAATAAATAAAAATCTGTCTGCAAATAATAGGCTAGGAGGATCATCTATATTTGGATAATTGAGCTATGACCATAGGCAAGTCATTTATTCAACAAACTTTGTGTGTGTAAACCAGGACTCCAATTTATTAATTTACAGATGGAAATAAATGCACTGTCATGTGGCCCGGGCATTCACATCCGTCTGACAGAACGTGCATTTGCTCCACCACGGCAGCTGCTGGGGAAGTCAAATTATCGAAAGGTTGTTTGGTGAGCGTGGAAATGGTACAAGAGGAGCTTGTTTTGTAATTTAAATTCAGCAAAAATGTATCGAGCTCTATATGTCAAGCACCATGCTGGGCAATGAGGACACAACAGTGTGATGTCCAGCTTTGAAGGGTTTGCAGCCAAACCAAGAACTGTGGTTAGCTGGTAATTCAATGTGATCAATATTGTAACAAAGTTATCACACATGTGGGCAGGGGCCCAGGAGGCCTCAAAAAGCATCACGTTTCTATTGGGCCTTGGAGGATTAATAGGAGTTTGCCAAATGGCAGGGTGGTGGTGTGTGGTGGGGTGAATCTCAGGCAGATGAAAGAGTACGTGTGAAAACACAAGGAGAGGAAGGGAGGGAAGGTCCACCATGTCCACACCGCAGTGTGAAATGGTGAAGGGTTAGGCAATGCCTGAATGTGGCAGTACGTGGACACTAGGGAAGCTGGGTGTTATTACAAAGCTGACGGTGCTCAGCTTCGGTTACACCAGCCCTACCTGGGCACATTTTAAAGACTACGAATACTCAATGCCTTCCCTGAGTCTACTGATCCAGAACTTAGAAAGGGCCTAGGCATTTGCATTATTGAAAACTGCAAAGCCGATTCTGAGGTGCAACCCGGGAAGAGATTTTTTTTTTTTTTTTTCCTTTTTTTGTCTTTTTTTACTGACCAGTAACGGGATCGCAACCCTCGGTGTCGCACCCGCACCACGCTCAGCCAGTGAGCAGGAACCAGTCTCCACATGTGATCCGAACCCTCGGCGGGAGCGCCGCCACACTCCCAAGCGGCGCACTCTCCAGTGCGCCACCGGGCCGGCCCCCGGGAAGAGATTCTAACCCAGGAACTGATGGGAGCATATTTTCAAACTCTTGAAAATCAACTAAATAGGGATGTTATTTTATCCCCGTTTTACAGATGGGGAAACTGATGATACAGAGAAAACACATCAATTGGCAGAGGGGTGGAGGTGGGAACCAGGGATGGTGCATTAGTACGAGATCTCTGGAGAAACAGAACCAACAGGAGGTATATATACTACTATAGAGAGAGAGACATAGAGAAACAGAGAGAGACAGAGGGATGGAGACTTATTTTAGAGAACTGACTCACACGATTGTGGGGGCTGGCAGGTCTAAATTCTATCCGACAGGCTGGAAATTCAGGTAAGAGTTGATGCCTCAGCCTTGAGTCTGAATTCCGCAGAATAGCAGGCTAAAAACTCCAGCAGGTTTTCTATGTTGCAGTCTTGAGAATTCCTTCTTCTTAGGGATACCTCAGTCTTTGCTCTGTAGGCCTTCAACTGATTGGATGGGGCCCTCACACCTAAATTATGGAAAATAACCTACTTTATTTAAAGTCTACTGATTTAACTGTTAATTACATCTAAAAAATACTTTTACAGCAACATCTGGTCTACTGTTTGACCAAACAACTGGGCACTATTAGCTAGGTTGACACCAAATTAACCATCACAGCTGGCATTCCAGCTCTCTGTACCACCTTTCTCCTTTCTGGTTGAAAGCAGAATTTGTTTATTTTTCCTTTGGTTGCCCGTGCTTTTGGGGTCATATTCATGAAGTCTGTGTCCAGTCCTGCTTCCTGAAGTGTTTCTCCTATGTTTTCTTTAAGTTTTATTGTTTCAGGGTGTATATTTAATTCTTTAATCCATTTTGAGTTGACTTTAGTGTATGGTGAAAGGTATGGGTCTAGTTTCATTCTCCTGCATATGGATATCCAGTTATCCCAGCACCATTTGCTGAAGAGGCAGTCTCTTCCCCAGTGTATAGGCTTGCTGCCTTTGTCAAAGATCAGATGGCGGCTGTAGGTGTGAGGGTTGATTTCTGGATTCTCTATTCTATTCCATTGATCAGTGTGTTTTTTTTTTTTTTCAGTACCATGCAGTTTTGGTTATTATAGCTTTGTAGTATAGTTAACTTGGTGTTGTCAGCACCACGCTCAGCCAGTGAGCAAACCGGCCATCCCTACATAGGATCCGAACCCGTGGCCTTGGTGTTATCAGCACCGCACTCTACCGAGTGAGCCACAGGCTGGCCCAGTGTGTTTGTTTTTATGCCAGTACCATGCTGTTTGGTTATTATAGCTTTGCAGTATAGTTTAAAAGTCAGGTAGTGTTATGCCTCCAGCTTTATTTTTTATGCCAACAAACATATGAAAAAATGTTCAACATCACTCAGCATTCAGGAAATGCAAATCAAAACCACACTGAGATACCATCTCACCCCAGTTAGGATGGCTAATATCAAAAGTCTGTGAACGATAAATGCTGGCATGGTTGCGGAGAAAAAGGAACTCTCATACATTGTTGGTGGGACTGCAAAATGGTGCAGCCTCTATGGAAAATGGTATGGAGGTTCCTCAAACAATTGCAGATAGATCTACCATATGACCCAGCTATCCCACTGCTGGGAGTATACCCAGAGGAATGGAAATCATCAAGTCGAAGGTATATTTGTTCTCCAGTGTTCATTGCCACACTATTTACAATAGCTAAGAATTGGAACCAGCCCAAATGTCCATCATCAGATGAGTGGATATGGAAAATGTGGTATATCTACATAATGGAATACTACTCTGCTATAAAAAAAGAATTAAATACTGCCATTTGCAACAACATGGATGGACCTAGAGAGAATTATATTAAGTGAAACGAGTCAAGCACAGAAAGAGAAATATCACATGTTCTCAATTATTTGTGGAAGCTAAAAATAAATAAATAAATAAATACACAAAAAAAAACGGGGGGGAGGGAAGGAAGAAGACATAACAATTACGATGCCTTGAAGTTGATACAACAAGCAAACAGAAAGGACTTTGTTGGGAGGGAGGGGGGAGAGGGAGGTTTCGGTAATGGGCCACAATAATCAACCACATTGTATATTGACAAAATAAAATAAAATAAAATTTTTAAAAAAAGAAGAATTTGGAAACAAGGAAAATTCTCTTGTGGTGGACAAGGCTCCAGCTACTATGGCCATCTCCCTCCCTGAAACAAGGGTTTAGAATCCACAGCTGGGCAGAGCTCCTCAGCCCAGAGAAGAGGGAACTGAACAGAGCACCAGCAATCCTTAACGCACTCTCCATCCCACCAAGCAGGGCCAGGCCGTGCGGTCTTTTATAAGGAAACTTGTTAAGTTGTATTTCCACCTTATTGGGTCTGGATCCCCTGGGCTGATACAATGACAATCACTGGTTTCTGCCCTTTCAGTGATTAATAAGAAGAAATGTGCTGGTGCACAGTTCACCAATTTAACAACACTGAGGATTTTGAGAAATGGCTCCTTTATATTTTCATTTCATAGACCTTTTTCATCGCACAGTAAAAGATAGGAATGTGCTGCTTCACGGTGCAAAACTTGCCAGCCAAGGAGAAGCCTGCCCACAGGTGTGGAGAAGCCTGGGCACAGCTGCCTGCTGTAGCCTGGTTTGCTCTCCCGGCTGCACCCCTGAGCCTCATCTCTGCTGTGGGGGAAAGTGGGAGACTGCTACCTCTAGTTTCCTGGAGCAAGAAGAAAGCACATTATTTTTTTTTAGATTGATCTAAATCAGTGACTATGGTCTCATGTAAATCTTATTGTATTCCACCCTTTTGATGACAAAAATAAAAACTCAAGTAAATGTCATTTGACATTGAATTGTCACATTGTTTCAAGGGATGTTCAAACCAGAAAGGACCTTAAAAACCCACTCGTAATACTATGAATTCTCTACAGATCAGTAATGAGAAACAATTTTCCCAAAGTCACCACCTAGTTCTAAAACCAGAGCCTCCAGATTCCAATCCATTGATAGCCTTTCTATTCTTTCCTTCCTTCCTTCCTTCCTTTCTTCCCTCCCGCCTTTTTTTTTCTTTTGTCCATACTTTTAGCACAAAGCATTTTAAACACACAGTGTGTTGGTCATGGTTTTTAGTTGCAAACAACAGAATCCACCCATGGAAAAATAGAATTAAAAGATAATACTAACTTTCCATGAAATTTTTGAAGTACCCTCGTATAAGCTGCAGGTCTAGCCTGATGTGAAAACAGCCTCCACTGCTGCTACAGAGCACTGAGTTCAATGAAATACCAAAAAGTTA
>NW_007726667.1:9622-11597 GCF_000696425.1 Galeopterus variegatus
TGTGAAAACAGCCTCCACTGCTGCTACAGAGCACTGAGTTCAATGAAATACCAAAAAGTTAGACTTATCGCCCCATCTCCCCATGTCCTGAACACTGAAGCCACCTGTTAGTCAGGAACCCAACCCTGTCACCTCTGGGAAATCACCCTTGGAGCATCTGAAATCCAGATGCCACAGCAACCACCAGTAGCCAGTCCTGTTTCCCTCACATTGCTCACTTTACCATTGAAATCCCATGTGCTGCACCCTAGTTACATGGGAGGCTAGGAATGTGAGCTCTAAATTCTACTCTCAGACTCTGGACCTCACAGATCCACTTACCAAATGAGTAGCTGGGTTCAGCTCCAGGCAAGAGGCTGTGCTGGTCCTCAGTGCCTCTGTCTCCCATGTGATTCTCTGTCCTTCGGGCTGTGAGCTGATTATGGGTGTTCAGAATGAGATTTACACAATTCATATACTTGGAGAATTGAAATGCCCTGGGGCCCATTTTTTAATTTCTCCTGATTTCTTCCTGGAATAACCTAAGCTTCGAGAGACATAAATGCTGCTGCTCCCAAGTCTGCCCCATCTGCGATGGTCTCCCTTGCTAATCTCTCTAACTTTGAGCCTCGTCTCTGTCTCTCCTCATCTCTGTCTCTCGTCTCTCTCTCTCTAGAAAGTCCTCACCCACAGGACAGAGTTTACAGCACAGCAGAGGGCAAATAATTCAGTATTTTCTAACTAAATACTCTACCTTTTGGGAGCCCTGGAACCACTGAGGAAACACCTACTTTGTCTTTTTTCTAAGAGATCTGGAAACCACTTTATGGTGCCCTTGGTTCATCCCAGACAACACACCTGGACAACAGATGCAAGAGCAACTGAGTGGATTTCCAGAGCAACAGGGAGCCCTGGGCCTGGCTTGAGGAGGGGCCTGAATGGAGCTCAAAGCTTTTTGCAGAATGTCTTTGAAAACACCCATGTGGCCAGCCGGATTCTCCAATACCACATTTGTCTTTATTCTCTCCATCTTCCTTTGTCTCTCTCCTCCCTTTTATGCTGCAAAGGTGTTGAATTGTGGACCCCAAAAGTGCATATGTAGAAGTTCTAACCCCCAGTGCCTCAGAACGTAACCTTATTTGGAAATGGGGTCTTTATAGATGTAATTAGTTACATTAAGATAAGGTCATATTGGAGTGGAGTGGGCCCTAATCCAATATGACTGCTGTCCTTACAAAAAGGGGAATTTGAGAACAGATGCACACTGGAGAACACGATGTGAAGATGATGGCAGAAGTCAGGGTGATGCTTGTACAGGCCAAAGAATGCCAAAGCTCACCAAAAAACACCAGAAGCTGGGGGAGAAGCCTAGAAGAGATTCTCCCTCATAACCCTCATAATGGAAGCCCCCTTACTAACACCTTAATCTCAGATTTCTAGTTTCCAGAACTATGAGACAATAAGAAAACCACCAAGTTCGTGGCACTTTGTTATAGCAGCCCTATCAAACTAGTATAGAACACTACAGCTTGGGACAGTGAATCCCGTAGTTACTTTAGGCAAGTAACTCAGGGAAAGTTACTTACTTCCCCCTCAGACTAAAGGGGAAGATGGGAGATGGGTATTCAGCCATATAGACCTTTAATTAACTAGTGTGATTGCAGGAATAAACCAAGACACACCAGCTTGGCCTCCAAAGTTCTCCCCACCTCCAGCATCACCTCCCACAACTCATCCCCAAGCCCCTACACTCCAGCACCCCACACTTCTCATGGGTCTCTCGACATTCCAGTCCTAGTCACGGTGTTTTACCCTTCCATGGGGTATTGCATCCGCTGGAGTACCTTTTCCCATTCAGCAGTCCTTCCATTATGCCCAAAAAATACCTATTCATCCATAAAAACACAGCTCAGATATTGTCTCCTCTATGCAAAAACCCTGATACCCTCAGCCAAAGTAAATTATTCTTTGCCACGCACTCTCTTCATAGGTGATT
>NW_007726667.1:12241-20949 GCF_000696425.1 Galeopterus variegatus
ATTATGCCCAAAAAATACCTATTCATCCATAAAAACACAGCTCAGATATTGTCTCCTCTATGCAAAAACCCTGATACCCTCAGCCAAAGTAAATTATTCTTTGCCACGCACTCTCTTCATAGGTGATTTATATCACTACTATCACACCTCCCATCCACCATACAATTGATTAATTTGCTTATCTGTCTCCCCCACCAGACTAGGAACACCTGGAGACAGAGAACACTCAAGTCGTCTTTGATGCTCCTTTGGTGCCAGGATCATATATCCAAGAAATCAGCCCCTCTGTAACTTCAGGCCTCGTGTCAGCTATTCTAAAAGTTAAAAAAAATTTTTTTTTTTTTACCCAGCAAATAGATCCTCAATGTCATAATCCTGTATTCTCCTGGACAAACACTATGACTCCTTTGCAGACTTTCCTCATTTATTATCCTAATATCTGGGGGGACAAATTGTGGCCTCTTTCCAACGCACATTATCAGTACCCTTTCCAAATAGCCTTTTGAAAGTTAGGCTTATCACCCCAAGGTCTTCTACCTCCTTTTTTCCTGGGGAGCTTCTTTACGTCTGATCTTCCTTTCCTGAGGGTCATGGAGCTCCTCTTCCCCAGTGCATTAGAGGCAGATCTTGGAAGGGATCTTGGATTTTACTCAGGCATAAAAGAGCCTGGCCTTGTAATGTGTGATGTTGCTGGCCGGCGGACACATTCCTCCTTCCCAGCAATGCAGTCCTCGTACACAGCAGTCTTTTTGGAATTCTGAATCTGTGGTCTTCTTCTCAGTAACAAGTGGACTCTGCACCATGAAAGTCCAGTAAGACAATGACGAATGAATGAATGAACANCTCGTACACAGCAGTCTTTTTGGAATTCTGAATCTGTGGTCTTCTTCTCAGTAACAAGTGGACTCTGCACCATGAAAGTCCAGTAAGACAATGACGAATGAATGAATGAACACACAAATTAGTGACAAAAGGAGTATTTATTGCATTTGAAAAAAACAACATTTTATAATATATTTAATAACATAATTGATAAATTCTTTTTTTTTTCTTTTCTTCAAAATTGTTGCAGTTTCTCAACTGATGGTAGTTTTCTTTTTCCCAAACCTCCCTGTTTTTTCTGCATTTTCTTCTGTTCTGCGCACTCTGTATAATGGAAGGTAAACACTGTCACAGTCCTCCAGTTTTCCCAGGTGAAGGAACCAAATGACGCTCACATGAGGAAATGCAAATCCAGCTCCAGTAGCTATCAAACCCAGTGACATTTGGGAGGAATCTGAGTGAGGTAATTATTGCCTGAAGGTAAATTTCCCCAGGTGAAGAAAAGTAATGGAGGAAAAAAGAGCATTTCAGCTGGAGAAGCCTGTTCACACTGAGCTACTTTGGAAGCAAGGACCCCCACAACTTGACTTGCCAGTGTGCCAAGGGATTTTCCCCTAGGGAAGAGCCGAATTCACAGGGTTAAAGTCTTCATTCCAGTTTCCCACATACACCGTACTTACTTGGAAGAGCAAAGTGCACAAAGAAGCCATATTACCCCAATTACAGAGGCTGAAGTGAATATTTATTTCTATGTTTCTCCCTCTGTTCCTTTATTGGTGACCTTCCTTGACTTCGTTCAAAAACTAAGACCTCCTTTTGTAGTCCATACTCTTTCATAATAGGTATTCTACTAGATACTGGGAATATCAAGATGAATACACATATGCACACAAATACACATGCACAATCACACACAAACATATGCACATCCACGTAAAAACACACAACTACACAATCACATGCACAAAGATGCACACACACAAATTTACAAACACAGGAAGCGCCCGCACACACATGCAATCACATGCATACCCTACTCTGAGGAGTTCTCAGTCTGGTAGGACTGTTAGAATTCACCAAGATAATTGCTAATATGGAGTTAGTCCAAAGTAAAGTGGGAACGTGGTTGAGGAATGGGACTGGCCGGCTGAGGAAAGAAAGGGAGGACTTTGCAAAGCCTTAGGTGCTGAGTTGAAATCTGAAGGGTGAGGGAGAGGGCAGGAAGTGGAAGAGAGAGGGTTTGGAGGAGAAGGAAGAGCACAGATAGGAGGGCTGGAGGGACCGAGAGCCTGACACATTCAGAGGATTTGTATGGTTCAGGATGTGCAGAGAATAAAGCCAGCCGGCGCCAGGCTTCTCAGCTTGGGCCATTGCTAAAGACTTGATTACAGCCCCAGGCACTTTTTCTGGGCCACTGGAGCTGGAGGCAGGGGAAATAAAATATGGATTCCCTACATGTTTGGAGATCTGGAATCCTGGGAGCAGAAGATCAGGTAAAATTAATACGTGTGTGTCCACACCAAGCCCTCCTTGGAGAAAACATATACATCCCTCTGTGACATAAAGCCATTCCCATGATTGTATGAGTGAATAAGCCAAAAACACCAGCCCTCTACTTAATTAATCCTTCAATTAAGTAAATAAATATGCATTTGTCTGGGCCATCGACTGTAAGCTTTGTGAGAACAGAGATTAAATTGCCATCTCTTAAATCTAAGTCATATTTGATTCCTCTCTGCTTCTCACCAGGTACATCCAATCTCTCTGAAGTTTGTGACACCAGAATAACACCCCAAATCCTCCCACTTCTCTCCTTCTGCAGGGCCCACCCTCGCCCAAGCCAGCTCTCACCTGGACTGTTGCAGTAGCTGCCACCTGCCCTCCTGCTTCCTCTCGTGCTTCTCTCCTACTGTCTGTCCTAGCCAGAGAGACCTTTGAAAAATGCAAGGCACATCATGTCACCCCCCTTTAAACCACCCAGTGAATTCCATTTTACCTACAGTAACTGAGGACACAGCTCTGGAGCCAAGTTCTGAGCTCAGCTCTGAGTTCAAATCTTAACTCCCCTGTGCCTCAGTTTCCTGCTCTTCCAAGTGGAGTTGATCGCTGTACTTGTCTCATACCACTTCTGTGATGATTGAGTTACTCTATGTAGCATTTGCTGATACTAGGTTTCTATTAAAATAACATCCAGTGTCTTTGCCATGGCCCCTCCCTGTGTTTCTGACCTCATTCTGACCCGCTTAGCCCCTCACTCACTAGGTATCACCCACACTGAACTTCTTGGTCTTTAAATAAATCAAGGTCATTTCGAGCTCAGGGCTTTTGCCCTGGCTGTTCTCTCTTCCAGGTACCCTTCACCCCAGATCTTTGCAGGGCTGGCTCCCTCTCACCATTCAGACACAAGCAGAAATGTCACCACCTAGTCCCCATCTGCTTCCCCTCCATGATCTCCTCCATACACACGTGTGTGTGCACACACACTCATGATTACCCTATTGGTTGGTCTTCATAGTATTTATCATTACCTGCATTTATGCAATTAACTTATTGGTCTACTTATTTATTATTCACCTTCCCCCAACTAGCAGGAAAGCTTCGTGGAAGTGAAAACATACAGAACAGTGTCTGGCACTGAGGAACTGAGAACATACGTGCAGGACGAGCAGATGCATGCACTGAGGCAGTTAGCCCCTGCACGTGTTTACTGAACACACTGACGTAAGCTCTAAGCAGTACTGGAAATGGAAACAAACTAAAGTTGAAGGAAACTCAGTCTCTGCCATGTGACAGATGTGGAACTCTTATGCCATGTGATCTAATTAGCATCTCTCTTGAAAGGGCATTATTCTTGGATATGATTACACCATCTGTCCTAAAAGCTTCCATGATTCATGATCAGATAAGCACTGAACCCCATTTGGCAGGTCTCATAAAGTGACTCTATCTTCTCGGCTGGGTTCTAGCCATGTGTGGGCAGTATTTTGACATTTTCAAATGAAATATGGGCTCGAATGAAAAACACATAAAGTATTGAGATGACAAGGGCAGGGTAGGAATATTGTACTCTGTACACTCTCAGGGTTTAACCAGGATGGGGAGGATAAATCTAAGCCTAGGAAAATGTGGAAAAATATTGTCTGGTGGGAAACATTATTAAACTCTGATTTTATCTCCCTGAAGAAATTGCTAGAGGCTCTATTGCGTGTAGCTGGACAGACAGAACACACACCTCTTGCATGTCGTAGGGGTACCCGGAGAGACAGAGTAGGTAGAAGACAAGTCAGAGCAAATTATGGAGCTGAGGGAAGAGACAACTCCCCCCATTTTACAGATCACAGAGGGAACTGAAGAGCTGCTGTTTCGCCTGCCTGGCCACCATTCCCTTCCTCCTCACCATTCCCTTTGAGGAGACCCTCATTCTCTACACTTGGTTCTGGCAGTCTGTGTGGGGCCCACACTCTAGAGCCTGATTTAGGACCAGCTAATCAGAAGGCTCCATCCTCTGGCTGCATGATTAGCTCAGGGATAAACATGTGACCTACACCAGACAAAAGAAGAAGTGCTGAGATTTCTCTTTTCTGAAACTATTGAGAAAGAGAAGCTTTCTGTCTATAGAGTTTGCTAAGCTCTAAGAAGACACATCTCAGGCTACTGATGGTCAGTTTTCATTGTCTTGTCTTGACAAGCCTGCCTAAGCATGCAGCCTACACTAAGGTAGACCGAGGCCGAGAAATGCAGGAAAACAAATTTCAAAACTAAACAGGTATTTGGCTAAAACTAGCACTGATATTCCAATTACACGAGCCCCAAGTTACTGAAACCCCTTATTATAATTAAACTCTGTGGTATGACTAAAATATATATGTGGTCTTTGTCCCCATTCCTGGCACAGAGCTCCTAAAGTGAGAAATGCAGGAAAACAAATTTCAAAACTAAACAGGTATTTGGCTAAAACTAGCACTGATGTTCCAATTACACGAGCCCCAAGTTACTGAAACCCCTTATTATAATTAAACTCCGTGGTATGACTAAAATATATATGTGGTCTTTGTCCCCATTCCTGGCACAGAGCTCCTAAAGTGCTTGGAATTCCCTGAGTGATAGGAGTGTCTTTTGTTATTCGTAATGAATCCCTGTCCATCACACCTGAGTTAATGCTGAGTTTGCTTAGGCTGGGATCCCTAGATAGCCTCGGGATGGGGCTGGTCACCAGAAAGACCAAGTGATTAGCAGGTGGGAACTTTCAGCCCCACCCACTGACCTCTAGGAAGGGGAAAAGAGTTGGAGATTAAGCTCTATAAAAGTCTTGAACAAGATTTGGGGAGCTTCTGAGCTTCCACATCAAGATGCTGGAAGGGCGGCATGCCCGGAGAGAGCATAGAAGCTCTGCACCCACCACCCCCAATACCTTAGTCTGTTCAACTCTTCCATTTGGATGTTTCTGAGTTGTATCATTTCTAATCACCCAGTAATAGCAAATAAATTGCTTTCCTGAGTTCTGTGAGTTGTTCTAGCAAATTGTTGAAACTGAAGAGGGGAGTTGTAGGTATCCCCAAATTTATAGCTGGTTCGTCAGAAGTCCTGGCTGCCCCAGGAACTACTTGCAACTGGCATCTAAAGTGGGGGAAGTCTTGTGGGACTGAGCCCTTAACCTGTAGGGTCTGCATTAACTTCAGATAGTTAATGTCAGAATTGAATTGAATTGTTGGACACCCATTTGATATCACAGAATCAGAGAATTGGTTGTTGGTGTGGGAAAAAGACACACATTTAGTGTCAGAAGAAAACATCATGTAGACACATTCCAATGGGATTTTCTATCACTTGCAACCAAGAGTCCTGATCAATTAAAGAATCCCAGGCTTAGAAAATTTTAGTAACTCACCCAGGGTCACAAAGCTTATAAGTGACAGAACCGGGACCTGGACCAGATCTGTGTGGCTCCCAAAATCCAATGTCTTATTTACTGAGTTGTTGTATTTACCTGAGAGGAGCACCATGGAAGGGATTCCAATCTTACATAGGAGGCTACACCTGATGGATTTATAGACTCTTGAACTCCAAGTTTCTATCACTGTAAATACCTCCCCATAGAAGATTGTAAGAGAGTCTACTCACAAACTCCAAAGAAGCAGAATCCTCCAGTGACAGCAAACCCAGTCCCCTCTTGTCCTCACACTCTGGACACCTTACACAGTGTCATTGGTGTGTGTTCTAAATACAGCTCATGACATACTAGTAAGCTCTATGTCCTGAGTCAAGTTCAACAGCAGCATTGAGAAAAATAATATCTCTTTAGCTGGGAGTCAAACACGTGAGAAGGAACTCAATGAACTGTCTAAAATGTTGGCTGTTTGCTCTTTTTATTTTCTTTCTAATTTCCTCTTATCTCTCTAAAATAGATTATAACATCCTTCTGGCAAAAACCACCTCTTAGATAATTTAGTATCTCCCTCTACCTCCAACGCTATGCCTCATGCATAAGAAAGAACGCTGAATGGCTTACTGATTCAGGACCTTTTCTCGTCCTGGTTTGATTACATTTTCTCTGTCTCCTTCCGGATCCAGTGCTTCTAAGTCTGATATTAGGACGTCCTCTTCTGAGCCTTATTTAACTTTCCTAAGATATTTGTTTTCACAGATGTTTGTCACATGTGTTGTGCTGATCGGCTATGAAATTAACCTTGTTTAATATGGCTCACCCCACATTTAAAATAAAATGGCAGCTGGGAAGATGAAGAGCAATAAATGGGGAAGAGGATCATAAACACAGCTAGGAATAGAACAGATGTGGGCATCTATCGGAAGGGAGGCTGTGCTGGGAGGGGAGGAGCACATAGCCCTGGGGCTGGGCATATCTGAATGTGATGGGAGAAGGCAACATTCAGAGCAAGGGTGGAAGTGGAGTTAGAGAGAGCTCAGCCCCAGAAAGGCTGGGTACAGAGGGGTGCAGGAGGCCCAGAGCAGACAATGCGGGGGAGGGGACTCTTGTTCATCAACAGTTTACACGGACAAAACCTAGAAAGTTCAATGGCATGGGCTTCAGGAGGCAGCCAGGTAGACCAGAAAACACCATCCAGCCACACCAGTCCTCTTTCCAAAGCACCACATGCTTTCTTCTCTAGACCTTGGCACATGCTTGTCTCTGTTCCAGGAATGCTCCCCATTTGCTTGGGTAGTTCCCACCGTCCTTCCAACATTGACTTAGATGTTACCTCCTCCAGAGATTTTTCCCTACAAATCTTTTTTTTTTTTTTTTTTTTTTGTCTTTTTTCGTGTCCGGCAACGGATCGCAACCCTCAGTGTCGCATCCGTACCATACCGGGGACCGGCAACAGGATCACAACCCTCGGTGTTGCACCCGCACCTCGCTCAGCCAGTGAGCGGGAACCGGTCTGTATGTGGGATCCGAACCCTCGGCGGGAGCGCCACCGCGCTCCCAAGCGGCGCACTGTTGCTAGCAGTGCGCCACCGGGCTGGCCCCCTACAAATCTTAATGCTCCCTCCGCTCCGCTCTCACACTGTCAAATACCGTATGCCGCAGAGTGAAGCGTTTTACTCTAGGTCAGGGATCAGCCTTCCTTACTGCACTTTGACTTCTATAATGTGTTTTCACTCTGCTGCTCAAGCTTCCCAGCAGTCCTGAGAGGTCGTGTCTTATCCACCCTGTTCAACACATGATCTAAATTGAAGCTCAGAGAGGTTGAGACATTCACACCTGAATCAGGCTCATGATGCTCTGGTCACATCTAACCCAAGTCTTCTGGTGCAAATCCAATGTCTTCCCACTTCACCAGGCTGCCCATAGGATTAGCTGGAAGGAGAGTTCTGTGCATGCAGCTGGGAGCTCCGTGTGCGTATGGGCATGGAGTTCAGCAGAGTGCTTTGTCACAGTCTTTTGGCAAAAAAAGTTAGGCTTTCTGGTACTCCTGGTCATTTTGAATAGAGAAGTTACTTTTATTCTATTTCTTTCACCCTTGTATCAAACTACAAAATGGGCATATGCCAGATTCTGGGGTTAACACCCTTATACCACTGAAGGCAAAGAAAGACTTGGGGCCCAAACAGAAGACCCAACAGTGCAGCCTGCTGACCACTTACCTATCCTAGCCTGACACACATAGGACAAAAAGGGGCAGATGCACTCAGCCATTTCCTATAAAGGCAGTGATGAGGAGGTCCATTCATTCAGCAAACAACCATTGAGTCTTACTGCGTCTTGGATTCTGGGGACACAGAGTGAAAAAAAACAAGATGAGACCCTGTCTTAAAGTGTTCAAAATCCTGTGGGTAAAACAGATGAGAAAGTCCTGTTCTTTTCTATGATTCTCTTCCTCCTGTTAATTGGGTTTGTTTTTTGGTTGGGTTTTTTTTTTTCCTTTCTTATTTCAAACTTACTTATTTTACAGAGTTTGTTTGTTTGTTTGTNTGTTTTGTTTTTTCCAGCTTATTTTATAATTTTTATTTCTTGGGGTACTAATTTTTGTTGGTTGTTTCAGCAGACTCTTCCTCTTTGTGGTTGGTTTTCTTCTGTGGTTTGTCCTTGTTATTATTATTATTGCTAGCTCATTTTCACCAAGTGTTGTAGATCTCCTATAGGATTTGGATGTACTCTGGGTTGTAAAACATCATTACAGAGGAGTTGGGATTTGCTTTTGTTAGAATCCTGGCACTTCAGTGGTCCTGGACTGTATTTACATTAGTCCCTTGCCTTTCAGTGAATATGGACCCCCACCCAATTTGGGGACAGGTCTGGAGTTTTCATTTCCCTTTAATAACCTTAATGCTGGTGGGCAGAGATTTCCTCGTCCCCAAGACCAAGGGACACTTTGAGGCCCTGGGCTTAATGAAGAGTGGTCACTTCTGGCTTTCCTCTCCCTAGG
>NW_007726667.1:21792-23903 GCF_000696425.1 Galeopterus variegatus
AGATCACAGGGTGAGAGGAAGCAAGGGAGAGAGAAGGGAGGTGCCAGGGTCTTTTAAACAACCAGCTATCGCAGGAACTAATAAAGCAAGATCTCACCCCCTATCCCACCCCCCAGGGAGAACATTAACCCAGTCATTAGGGATCTGCCCCCATGACTCAAACAGCTTCCAGCACTGCCACATTGGGGATCAGATTTCCACATGAGTTTCTGGGGGGGACAACAGGTCCAAAGTCTATCAGAGCTTCTTTCCAGTCTGAAACCCCAGCCAGCCACCAGCGGTAAAATTCCTCTGCCATTCTCTCTGACCACCCTCTGTGTTTATGGCTCCCTGGGGGCTTACCTTTTCTTTCTTTCAAGCTCAATCACTTTTTATTGTTTGATATTATAAAGAATATTTGTGTCTTGTAGCAAACAAACTGTCACCATGTTGCTGGAAATCCCAAACAGAGGCTTAGAGACCATAATAAAGAATTTTTATTTCTTCCCGAGGAAAGCAGGGTGACCTAGAAGGTTCCACAATGATCTCCTTCGCTGACAGTACTGCTAACTGGAAAATGTTTGCTCCAAATTCAGCACCTACCTGGTGCCCTGGGACAGAGGCTGTTCCTGACTTCACTTTGAACATTCCCTGGGACCGGGAACTGCTCACCGGGTTTCTCTAGAGCTCAGTTTCCTTCTCGCTAGTTACAGCACCCCTCCTCTCTATGACATTAGCAAGGACAAGGGAGTTTAAAGAAGTTCCTGGAAATAAGGAGGAAGGCCAGATACTGGGAATGATGTACAGAGACAGGGAATTGGGTGCCAGAGAAAGGACCCCAGAAGAGTGAGGTGAATGAGCAGCATCTTGGAAGAAGTGTCACTCACGACATCTAATGGCCAGCAAGGCAGGGAACTGCAAAGGAAGGAGTGAAGGAAGAGGAGTGAACATTTACTTAGGGGCTACTCGGTGACATACTCTGTGCAGTTCTCCTCCCCCCACCAACAGTTTTCCCTGTTGTTAACATCTGGCTTTGGTGTGGTATATTTCTTACAGCTGATGAATGAGAATTGAGACATTAATATTAACTGAAGTCCACGGTTTACATTAGAGTTCACTCTTTGTGTCATACCTTTTATGGGTTTTGACAAATGTATCATGGATGGGATCCACCACTGTGGTGTCATACAGAATATTTCCACTGCAATACTGTCTCATTTTTAAAACCCCATGTATTTAAAAACATATAATTACCATGCGAGCCAGCAATTCCACTGCTGGGTTATACCCAAAAGAACTGAAAGCAGGGATGTGAACAGATATTTGCAAGTCTGGATCATAGTAGCATTATTCACCATAGGCAAAATGCGAAAACAACCCAAATGTCATTGATGGATGAATGAATAAACAGAATGTGGTATGTACATACATGTGATTAACTGTGGTATACACATGCAATGGAATATTATTTAGCCTGAAAAAAGTAAATTCTGACACATGCCACAACATTGACAAACCTTAAGGACATTATGCTGAATGAAATAAGCCAGTCACGAAAGGCCATTTATTTTATGATTCCACTTATGTGGAGTACCTAGAATAGCCAGATTTATAGAGAGAAAATGGAATAGAAATTACTAGGGGCTGAGGGAGGGGGAGTGGGGATTTATTGTTTAATGGACACAGAGTTTCAGTTTGGGATGATGAAAAAATTCTGGGGATGGATAGTGGTGATGATTGCACAATAATATGAATGTACGTACTGCCACCGATCTGCATATTTATGGACGGTTATGATGGCACGTTTTGTGTTAAGTATATTTTACCACAATAAAAAATAATCAGAATATACATACATGTTGTATTAGTCCCTTTCTGTTGCTTATAACAAAATACCTGAAACCGGATAATTTATAAAGAAAAAGAATTTATTCTTTACAGTTTTAGGGACTGGAAAGTCCAAAGTCCAGGGAACACATTGATGAAGGCCTTGTTGGTGGTGGCTATTCAGTGATGCAAAGTATCACATGGCAGATGGCTTGAGGGAGAGAGAGAGGGAATGGGGGGGAGAGAGAGAGAGAGTGAGAGAGCACTTCTCAGTTGCTCTCCTTTTAAAGCCATCATAACTGCAC
>NW_007726667.1:24805-25838 GCF_000696425.1 Galeopterus variegatus
CCGGTCACAAAAAAATAAATAAATAAATAAAATTTAAAAAATAAAAATAAAGAGGCATGGTGTCTTAATTCTCACAGAGGCCATAGAAGGTGACTGTCACACTGAGCTTATAGAGACATTTGCCAACTTATTCAGCCAGTCCCTCTAGTGTCACCCAGTGTGACCAGCTCTGCCAGCCTGTTTACATTTCATCACAGCAAGGTCTAGCCAGGCTGTCCCAACGCCGGTTATGACATGGAACAGCAAGCACCTGCTGTGTTCTACCAGAGACTGCAGAAAAGAAGGGCAAATCTGGTTTAAATGACCCCTTCCTTCCCTAACAGCCCAGTCTTTTTTCTTGGCTTAAATGCACAATCGGCTGTTGACATTCTTCACTGGTGGTAGAACAAAGACAACACCGTTCTCCCACATGTTTGAGTTTTCAGCTTTGACAATTGGAAGCAAACTGGAAGAATTATTTATCTTGTTGCTCATTCCTCCCTCCGCCCCCAAGCACATTGTCACTCTGTTCCTGCCAACCGGTAATGACATTCCTGTTCCTCCTGTTCTGCCTGCCTTCCGCCCCCCCCCCCCCCCNGAGAGAGAGAGTGAGAGAGCACTTCTCAGTTGCTCTCCTTTTAAAGCCATCATAACTGCACCCGTGATCACCATTGAACCATCAGTGGATTAATCCATTCACTAAGGCATGGTCCTCACAATCTAATCACCTCTTAAAGGCTCCACCTTTCAAATACCATAATTGAATTTCCCACCCTCTTAACCCTGTTACAGTGGGGATTAACTTTCAATGAGTTGGGGGGGACATTCAATCCACAACACATGTGTATATGTGTGTGTGTGTGTGTTTGTGTATTTCCAAAAGTTTTAAAGAGGCATGGTGTTGGGCCGACCCCATGGCTCACTTGGGAGAGTGAGGTGCTGGGAGAGCAGCAGCGCTCCCGCCGCGGGTTCGGATCCTATATAGGGATGGCCGGTGCGCTCACTGGCTGAGTGCAGTGCAGACAACACCAAGCCAAGGGTTGAGATCCCCTTG
>NW_007726667.1:27320-30356 GCF_000696425.1 Galeopterus variegatus
ATTAGGGCCACCCATTGACATACCGTTGGCAGGAAAGGTCACAGAAGGTGGGTGAGTAAAAGGAGGTCATGGGTGAGGAACGGCAGTAAATGGCTTCCAGCCATGGGTCTACAGCTTCACCTCTGCCCCACCTTTTTGACATAAGCATAGAAGTTGAAGGCAGATGGTCATAATGGAGATGGTCATAACAGACAAGAATCTCCCTCCATTTCTCTCTCTATTCGTTGCTGCAGATCTCTACACTGTGAACCAAACATACTGTATGTAACTCTATCATTTTTCTCAAGCGCACTTGGAAAAGACAAAAATAAAATAGAAGACAATATTCATTGGTAACAACTTAGCAGTAAAACCCACACTTTCATATATTGCTAGTTAGAGGATAAGTTAGTACAGTTTGGCAAGAGCACTTTGGCATTAATGAATCAAGATTTTTTTTAATCGTTCAAACCCTTACACCCTCTTTTAAGTAATTTCTATTCTAAGTTTGTCCTGAGGAAATAATCAGAGAAAAGCACAAAAATTAATGTTATAAGAATGTTTACTTCAGTATTATTTATAATAGCAAAAAGAAAGAGAGAGAGAAAGGAAGAAAGAAAAGAAGAAAGAAAAATTCAAGTATCCTATGAAATAAATGGTTAAATAAATTATGGTCACACATCCAATTTACTAGAAGACAGACATTAAAAACTACATCTTCGTAGATAATCTAATGGCATGGGGAAATGTTTATGATACAACAGTATGTGCAGAGTAGGCCATAAAACTTTATACACAATGTGAAATGTATTATGTTGAATCATATACAAAATTGCCTTTTTTATAGATCAAAATGGTCAAATGTCATCAATTTCATATGGTTGAAGTCAACAAAGAAAAAATACTCTAAGCAAAAAATACCAGTATGTTTGTTAAGTTGTGGTTTGCTCTGTTGACTTTTAGATTCCTTTTTTTTTCTTTTTAATCTCTCTTTATCTCAATGTTCTACACCAGGCCTTTTGCAATTAGAGATAAAAGTATAATTTAAAAAGAAGAAAACATGGAAGTTCAGGAGGCCACCCTCAGCAGAGTCCATCTAAACACAGTCCCTGGGAGCAATGTGCTAGAACCAGCTGGTACCAGCTCACAAGAGCATATGGGGTGCTTTTCCCAACTCTTCATTCATGGTGTGATTGACATTACATCAAGTGGTTAGCTTGAAATTAATAGAGTGGGAGTATTTACACCATGGAAACTGGCAAATGCTACAAATTGGGGCCTTTTTTCCCAACACACAAGCACACCACTAGTCCAGGGGTTTTATTGGTCCAGGACAGGACCTGTCCAGCCTGAATCCCTGCTGTGGGACTGATGAGCCAAATAACTCTTAATCCTCTAATTCCTCTCCTGGAATTCTAGGTTCTGAGTTCATGCTCACCAAGCGAGCTGCTGATTCTAATGGCTTCCCATGGATTTTTCCCACAGAGATAGGTACATGTGGTGGGCAAGTCCATCAGAGAGTACATGGGCAAGAGGTTACATTTCTCACTGTGATTGAACAACGTAAAATTAATAAATGGAGGGAGGGGAGTTTGCTCCTGAGATAAAGTCAGGCCCCTCGTATGGCTAAGCCAGCTTTCAGAGCCTGGGATACTCCTCTCCCTCAGAGGCTCTTTTGTCAGCCTCTGCTCTTAAAGCCCCACTTACAGCATGCTTCTTCTCCTGGACATTTCCAAATCTGTTATTAATAGTTCATATTAATAATGTTTGCATTTACTGCTTGCTTATTGTGCCAGACACAATGGTAAGTGCTTAACATACATTATATCATTTGTATGTCCTCACAAGATGCTCCTAAGCTACGTTGTAAGGATACTAGGCACCCAACACTTTTCAGCACCACTGTCCCAAGTGAGACACAGGCCGGCCTTGGGTAGCACCCAACACTTTTGAACACTGTTCCTTTATTCAGGGACTTCATCTTCTAAGGTAGAACACTGAACTTGATTTCCCAGCCTCTTTTGCAGCTAAGTGCAGGCATATGACCCAATCTCTGCCAATCAGATGCAGCCAAAAGATCCCCTTTGGGAATCTAGGGACCCAAAGCAGCAAGGATAATGTGAAAGCCGCTGTGAAAAGAGTGGCATCAAGACATCCAATCCAGCAGCAGTGATGCAGGTGACAGTGTTNGCTGTGAAAAGAGTGGCATCAAGACATCCAATCCAGCAGCAGTGATGCAGGTGACAGTGTTCAGTACCAGCCTGGCAGGGCAAGCCACAGTGCCTGACCCAGCAGTGATGGCAGGGGTGTCTCCCCTAGAGCAGTCCCGTGGCGTGACGCAGACCACCTTGCAGCCTGCATGCTTTCAAACCTGGCTCCCTGGATCTCCTGGGAAAGCCAGGTGCTACCAAATATCCTTTAACAAACTCCTGTTAGGCTTAGTCTCCAGAGTAAGTCTCTGTGAATCTCAAAAACTTTAAGAACCCAGATAGATTTGTAGGTGAAATTATTAGAATGCGCAACATGCTATTAATATCTCCCTTTTACAAATGAGGACATGAAGGCTCAGAGAGATTAGATTTGTCCAAGGTCACATAATTATCCGGATTAAACCCAGATCTCTTTGACCCCAGAACGCAAGCTCTTATTTTAAAAACTGCTGCAATTTACCGTACCTCTACCCTCTAGGTCAGTCTTAATTGCTTTTATTTTAAAGATGCTTCTGAGTTTCTCAGAAGTTGCACTATTTTCTCAAGGGCACACAAGTAGTTGGTGGTTAACGGAGCCAGGATTCAGTCCCAGGCCACCTACACCACCACTCCGCCCTTTCCTGACAGATGCACCCTCAAGCATCCACACCCACCTTATCTCCCCTCCCTCCCCAACACTCCCTGGACCAGTCCTCACTCTCTCTCGTGTGTGGGCAACGACCTTGCCCTACATCAACTCCTTCCTCAGCCTCTTCCTTGACTTCAAATGCCCCCACTTTTTCGGCCAGCCCGGTGGCGCACTGCTACAGTGCGCTGCTTGGGAGCGTGGCGGCACTCCCGCCGAGGG
>NW_007726667.1:30763-32876 GCF_000696425.1 Galeopterus variegatus
GTGCACTTATTTAGCACCAAGCCCAGTGCCATGCATACAGCAGGCAGTGGGGAAATATTGCTGAACAAAAATAAAATAAAATAAAATAGACCTGTTTAAATTCTTTTAATAAACACTTATTTTGAATTTTTTTTTTTTGACCAGTAAGGGGATCTCAACCCTTGGCACAGTGTGGTCTGCACCACACTCAGCCAGAGAGCGCAGCGGCCATCCCTATATAGGATCCGAACCCGCGGCCTTGGCGCTATCAGCACTGCACTCACCCGAGTGAGCCACAGGGCCGGCCCAAAAATTTTTATTTTTAAAAACAAATTTAATACATTTTGAGAAGTTTTTATTAGTCTCAATACAATAAAACAATTTATTAGTCAACAAAATGGTTCAATAATATGTATTTTTAATTATTTTTAATAAAACTTTTTACTTTTGAAAGTTGCCTAATTTGGACAATAAATTATATATTCAACTTATTAAAAAATAAAAACAAATACATGAATATGATAGCAGCCAACTGGCCCTAATTAACAACATATTGTATATGAATTACTACTTGAGTACTGTTTACTTAGCTATGCCCCATTTCTCTAGAAATGTAGATGTTTACAGTGGAGATTGGTGGGATCTTTCTCTACTAAGAGCAGCAGTTCCGTGGGAACCCAGTGATGGAGTTTGGATGTATTGTCCTTCCAGAATTCATGTGGAAATCTGATCCCCAATGTGGCAGTGCTGGAAGCTGTTTGAGTCATGAGAGTGGACCCCTCATGAATGGATTAATGCTCTCCCTGGGGGCCGGGGGACCTGAGTTAGTTCTCACTCTATTAGTTCCCATGAGAGCTGGTTGTATAAAAGACCTTGGCACCTCCTCTCTCTCTTGCTTCCTCTCGCCATGTGATTTGCTTGTACCTGCCAGCTGCTTGCTGCTTTCCACCACGAATAGAAGCAGCCTGAGGCCCATGCCAGATGCGACTGTCCCAGAATCATAAGCCAAGTAAACCTCTGTTCTTTATAAATTACCCAGTCTCAGGTATTTCTGTTATAGCAACACAAATGGACTAATGCACCCAGCTACCATGCACACAGGCTAAGGGATATCAACTGATCTCCTGAACAGGAAGTTTCCAGAACTCTAGAACTGCCTAAGGAAGGGTCAGGTCAGAATATGTCAGGGCCCTCTGGCCAGCTCCATAGCCCTTCTACATGTTACCATCAACAGGCTCGGCTTGCCCTCTCACATTAAACAAATGATCCAAAAGCCCAAAAGGTGGTGCAAACATTGGAAGTTTTATTCAGATAAGCAACATCTGGGAGATAGCCAGGCTAAAAATCATCCTGCCTTCTTATGCCTGTTCTGGGATTTACAAAGGGGAAGAGGAGAGAAGGTGCTGTAAGGGTTTTGTCCTGAAAGCAAAGTGAGAGGCTGGTCATGGGATCAGCAGAGGATCTGAGTCACATGTCAGGGTCCCACGATGGACCAGGTGCTTTTGTGTCATGGAGTCTGCAGTTGGCGGACTGATCAGCTACAAGCCCTTGCTATTATCTCAGGGTCAGAGTCCTTATCTCCTAGGGAGAGCTAAAAGACAATATCCTCAGTCAAGCATCACAGGAGTATAAAAATACCTAATTCTTACCTCTAACTAATGTGGATGCAATTTTCTTTTAAGCGAGAAGATGAGTTAATAGTCAGCTAGGGTGCTTTGCCTTTCTCTTGAAATTCTTTTGCTTGCAGTTGATTAGGAAAGGTAAGAAAAACAAGAAAACTTAGTTTAAATTCTTAATTTTAGGTACACAACACCTAAGGTAAATCAGCGTAAGAGGGTGTAATGGGAGATAAACAGAAATAAACTTTCGAGAAGGATCCTTTTGGGGCATGATTTCATCCTGGGCCGTTTTAGCCACATGGTCAGTTTCTCATTTCCTCTGCTAACCTCAAGGGATTGATGATTAACAGTTCCTAAGTTAACGGCTACCTGAAATTTTCTTTTTTTTTTTCTTTTTGTCTTTCTCGTGACCAGTAAGGGGATCGCAACCCTTGGTGTGGTGTCGCCCACACCACGCTCAGCCAGTGAGTACACCGGCCATTCCTAGATAAGATCCGAGCCCGTGGCGGGAGCGT